>NW_026909407.1:0-59291 GCF_033115175.1 Lepus europaeus | reverse complement strand
TCCCTGTGGCTGCAGCCAGCCAGGGGGCTCCAGGGTCGGGCGCGCCCGCGGGCCTGGGGGGCTTCCTACCTGTGTGCAGGGCTTCTATGCACAAGGTGGCACCTCATCCCGGCCCAAGGGTGGTGGCAGGAACTAACGAGGCGCTCGGGGACTCAGCAGGGCCCGCCCCTGGGGCCAGGGGTCTGGCAGGCTCCGGGGCAAATGGACTACGGAAACCGAGAGGGGCCCGTCCGCGCCAAAACCCAAAACGCGCTGCGGCCTCCAGGGACACAGGGGACACAAGTGGCTGTGTGGCTTGCAGTGCGCGACCAGAGGGAGGGAGGTTGTCTGGCTGCTGAGGCGCAGCCGGTGTCAGCCCTTCGGGGAACTGCCCGTGGATGCTTCGGGAATGGGGGCTGCCAACTCAGAACCCCCGTTCCCTGTGGCTGCAGCCAGCCAGGGGGCTCCAGGGTCGGGTGCGCCCGTGGGCCTTGGGGGCTTCTTGCCTGTGTGCAGGGCTTCTACGCACAAGGTGGCACCTCATCCCGGCCCAAGGGTGGTGGCAGGAACCCAGGAGGCGCTCGGGGACTCATCAGGGCCCGCCCCTGGGGCCAGGGGACTGGCAGGCTCCGGGGCAAATGGACTACGGAAGCCGAGAGGGGCCCGTCCGCGCCAAAACCCAAAACGCGCTGCGGCCTCCAGGGACACAGGGGACACAAGTGGCTGTGTGGCTTGCAGTGCCCGACCAGAGGGAGGGAGGTTGTCTGGCTGCTGAGGCGCAGCCGGTGTCAGCCCTTCGGGGAACTGCCCGTGGATGCTTCGGGAATGGGGGCTGCCAACTCAGAACCCCCATTCCCTGTGGCTGCAGCCAGCCAGGGGGCTCCAGGGTCGGGCGCGCCCGCGGGCCTGGGGGGCTTCTTGCCTGTGTGCAGGGCTTCTACGCACAAGGTGGCACCTCATCCCGGCCCAAGGGTGGTGGCAGGAACCCAGGAGGTGCTCGGGGACTCAGCAGGGCCCGCCCCTGGGGCCAGGGGTCTGGCAGGCTCCGGGGGCAAATGGACTACGGAAGCCGAGAGGGGCCCGTCCGCGCCAAAACCCAAAACGCGCTGCGGCCTCCAGGGACACAGGGGACACAAGTGGCTGTGTGGCTTGCAGTGCCCGACCAGAGGGAGGGAGGTTGTCTGGCTGCTGAGGCGCAGCTGGTGTCAGCCCTTCGGGGAACTGCCCGTGGATGCTTCGGGAATGGGGGATGCCAACTCAGAACCCCCATTCCCTGTGGCTGCAGCCAGCCAGGGGGCTCCAGGGTCGGGCGCGCCCGCGGGCCTGGGGGCTTCCTACCTGTGTGCAGGGCTTCTACGCACAAGGTGGCACCTCATCCCGGCCCAAGGGTGGTGGCAGGAACTCACGAGGCGCTCGGGGACTCAGCAGGGCCCGCCCCTGGGGCCAGGGGTCTGGCAGGCTCCGGGGCAAATGGACTACGGAAACCGAGAGGGGCCCGTCCGCGCCAAAACCCAAAACGCGCTGCGGCCTCCAGGGACACAGGGGACACAAGTGGCTGTGTGGCTTGCAGTGCCCGACCAGAGGGAGGGAGGTTGTCTGGCTGCTGAGGCGTAGCTGGTGTCAGCCCTTCGGGGAACTGCCCGTGGATGCTTCGGGAATGGGGGATGCCAACTCAGAACCCCCATTCCCTGTGGCTTCCGGCATCCAGGGGGCTCCAGGGTCGGGCGCGCCCGCGGGCCTGGGGGGCTTCCTGCCTGTGTGCAGGGCTTCTACGCACAAGGTGGCACCTCATCCCGGCCCAAGGGTGGTGGCAGGAACTCACGAGGCGCTCGGGAACTCAGCAGGGCCCGCCCCTGGGGCCAGGGGTCTGGCAGGCTCCGGGGCAAATGGACTACGGAAGCCGAGAGGGGCCCGTCCGCGCCAAAACCCAAAACGCGCTGCGGCCTCCAGGGACACAGGGGACACAAGTGGCTGTGTGGCTTGCAGTGCCCGACCAGAGGGAGGGAGGTTGTCTGGCTGCTGAGGCGCAGCCGGTGTCAGCCCTTCGGGGAACTGCCCGTGGATGCTTCGGGAATGGGGGCTGCCAACTCAGAACCCCCGTTCCCTGTGGCTGCAGCCAGCCAGGGGGCTCCAGGGTCGGGCGCGCCCGCGGGCCTGGGGGGCTTCTTGCCTGTGTGCAGGGCTTCTACGCACAAGGTGGCACCTCATCCCGGCCCAAGGGTGGTGGCAGGAACCCAGGAGGCGCTCGGGGACTCAGCAGGGCCCGCCCCTGGGGCCAGGGGTCTGGCAGGCTCCGGGGCAAATGGACTACGGAAGCCGAGAGGGGCCCGTCCCCGCCAAAACCCAAAACGCGCTGCGGCCTCCAGGGACACAGGGGACACAAGTGGCTGTGTGGCTTGCAGTGCCCGACCAGAGGGAGGGAGGTTGTCTGGCTGCTGAGGCACAGCCGGTGTCAGCCCTTCGGGGAACTGCCCGTGGATGCTTCGGGAATGGGGGCTGCCAACTCAGAACCCCCGTTCCCTGTGGCTGCAGCCAGCCAGGGGGCTCCAGGGTCGGGCGCGCCCGCGGGCCTGGGGGGCTTCTTGCCTGTGTGCAGGGCTTCTACGCACAAGGTGGCACCTCATCCCGGCCCAAGGGTGGTGGCAGGAACCCAGGAGGCGCTCGAGGACTCAGCAGGGCCCGCCCCTGGGGCCAGGGGTCTGGCAGGCTCCGGGGGCAAATGGACTACGGAAGCCGAGAGGGGCCCGTCCGCGCCAAAACCCAAAACGCGCTGCGGCCTCCAGGGACACAGGGGACACAAGTGGCTGTGTGGCTTGCAGTGCCCGAGCAGAGGGAGGGAGGTTGTCTGGCTGCTGAGGCGCAGCCGGTGTCAGCCCTTCGGGGAACTGCCCGTGGATGCTTCGGGAATGGGGGCTGCCAACTCAGAACCCCCGTTCCCTGTGGCTGCAGCCAGCCAGGGGGCTCCAGGGTCGGGCGCGCCCGCGGGCCTGGGGGGCTTCCTACCTGTGTGCAGGGCTTCTATGCACAAGGTGGCACCTCATCCCGGCCCAAGGGTGGTGGCAGGAACTAACGAGGCGCTCGGGGACTCAGCAGGGCCCGCCCCTGGGGCCAGGGGTCTGGCAGGCTCCGGGGCAAATGGACTACGGAAACCGAGAGGGGCCCGTCCGCGCCAAAACCCAAAACGCGCTGCGGCCTCCAGGGACACAGGGGACACAAGTGGCTGTGTGGCTTGCAGTGCGCGACCAGAGGGAGGGAGGTTGTCTGGCTGCTGAGGCGCAGCCGGTGTCAGCCCTTCGGGGAACTGCCCGTGGATGCTTCGGGAATGGGGGCTGCCAACTCAGAACCCCCGTTCCCTGTGGCTGCAGCCAGCCAGGGGGCTCCAGGGTCGGGTGCGCCCGTGGGCCTTGGGGGCTTCTTGCCTGTGTGCAGGGCTTCTACGCACAAGGTGGCACCTCATCCCGGCCCAAGGGTGGTGGCAGGAACCCAGGAGGCGCTCGGGGACTCATCAGGGCCCGCCCCTGGGGCCAGGGGACTGGCAGGCTCCGGGGCAAATGGACTACGGAAGCCGAGAGGGGCCCGTCCGCGCCAAAACCCAAAACGCGCTGCGGCCTCCAGGGACACAGGGGACACAAGTGGCTGTGTGGCTTGCAGTGCCCGACCAGAGGGAGGGAGGTTGTCTGGCTGCTGAGGCGCAGCCGGTGTCAGCCCTTCGGGGAACTGCCCGTGGATGCTTCGGGAATGGGGGCTGCCAACTCAGAACCCCCATTCCCTGTGGCTGCAGCCAGCCAGGGGGCTCCAGGGTCGGGCGCGCCCGCGGGCCTGGGGGGCTTCTTGCCTGTGTGCAGGGCTTCTACGCACAAGGTGGCACCTCATCCCGGCCCAAGGGTGGTGGCAGGAACCCAGGAGGCGCTCGGGGACTCAGCAGGGCCCGCCCCTGGGGCCAGGGGTCTGGCAGGCTCCGGGGGCAAATGGACTACGGAAGCCGAGAGGGGCCCGTCCGCGCCAAAACCCAAAACGCGCTGCGGCCTCCAGGGACACAGGGGACACAAGTGGCTGTGTGGCTTGCAGTGCCCGACCAGAGGGAGGGAGGTTGTCTGGCTGCTGAGGCGCAGCTGGTGTCAGCCCTTCGGGGAACTGCCCGTGGATGCTTCGGGAATGGGGGATGCCAACTCAGAACCCCCATTCCCTGTGGCTGCAGCCAGCCAGGGGGCTCCAGGGTCGGGCGCGCCCGCGGGCCTGGGGGCTTCCTACCTGTGTGCAGGGCTTCTACGCACAAGGTGGCACCTCATCCCGGCCCAAGGGTGGTGGCAGGAACTCACGAGGCGCTCGGGGACTCAGCAGGGCCCGCCCCTGGGGCCAGGGGTCTGGCAGGCTCCGGGGCAAATGGACTACGGAAACCGAGAGGGGCCCGTCCGCGCCAAAACCCAAAACGCGCTGCGGCCTCCAGGGACACAGGGGACACAAGTGGCTGTGTGGCTTGCAGTGCGCGACCAGAGGGAGGGAGGTTGTCTGGCTGCTGAGGCGCAGCCGGTGTCAGCCCTTCGGGGAACTGCCCGTGGATGCTTCGGGAATGGGGGCTGCCAACTCAGAACCCCCGTTCCCTGTGGCTGCAGCCAGCCAGGGGGCTCCAGGGTCGGGCGCGCCCGTGGGCCTGGGGGGCTTCTTGCCTGTGTGCAGGGCTTCTACGCACAAGGTGGCACCTCATCCCGGCCCAAGGGTGGTGGCAGGAACCCAGGAGGCGCTCGGGGACTCAGCAGGGCCCGCCCCTGGGGCCAGGGGTCTGGCAGGCTCCGGGGCAAATGGACTACGGAAGCCGAGAGGGGCCCGTCCGCGCCAAAACCCAAAACGCGCTGCGGCCTCCAGGGACACAGGGGACACAAGTGGCTGTGTGGCTTGCAGTGCCCGACCAGAGGGAGGGAGGTTGTCTGGCTGCTGAGGCGCAGCCGGTGTCAGCCCTTCGGGGAACTGCCCGTGGATGCTTCGGGAATGGGGGCTGCCAACTCAGAACCCCCATTCCCTGTGGCTGCAGCCAGCCAGGGGGCTCCAGGGTTGGGCGCGCCCGCGGGCCTGGGGGGCTTCTTGCCTGTGTGCAGGGCTTCTACGCACAAGGTGGCAGCTCATCCCGGCCCAAGGGTGGTGGCAGGAACCCAGGATGCGCTCGGGGACTCAGCAGGGCCCGCCCCTGGGGCCAGGTGTCTGGCAGGCTCCGGGGGCAAATGGACTACGGAAGCCGAGAGGGGCCCGTCCGCGCCAAAACCCAAAACGCGCTGCGGCCTCCAGGGACACAGGGGACACAAGTGGCTGTGTGGCTTGCAGTGCCCGACCAGAGGGAGGGAGGTTGTCTCTCTGCTGAGGCGCAGCTGGTGTCAGCCCTTCGGGGAACTGCCCGTGGATGCTTCGGGAATGGGGGATGCCAACTCAGAACCCCCATTCCCTGTGGCTGCAGCCAGCCAGGGGGCTCCAGGGTCGGGCGCGCCCGCGGGCCTGGGGGGCTTCCTGCCTGTGTGCAGGGCTTCTACGCACAAGGTGGCACCATATCCCGGCCCAAGGGTGGTGGCAGGAACTCACGAGGCGCTCGGGGACTCTGCAGGGCCCGCCCCTGGGGCCAGGGGTCTGGCAGGCTCCGGGGCAAATGGACTACGGAAACCGAGAGGGGCCCGTCCGCGCCAAAACCCAAAACGCGCTGCGGCCTCCAGGGACACAGGGGACACAAGTGGCTGTGTGGCTTGCAGTGCGCGACCAGAGGGAGGGAGGTTGTCTGGCTGCTGAGGCGCAGCCGGTGTCAGCCCTTCGGGGAACTGCCCGTGGATGCTTCGGGAATGGGGGCTGCCAACTCAGAACCCCCGTTCCCTGTGGCTGCAGCCAGCCAGGGGGCTCCAGGGTCGGGCGCGCCCGTGGGCCTGGGGGGCTTCTTGCCTGTGTGCAGGGCTTCTACGCACAAGGTGGCACCTCATCCCGGCCCAAGGGTGGTGGCAGGAACCCAGGAGGCGCTCGGGGACTCAGCAGGGCCCGCCCCTGGGGCCAGGGGTCTGGCAGGCTCCGGGGCAAATGGACTACGGAAGCCGAGAGGGGCCCGTCCGCGCCAAAACCCAAAACGCGCTGCGGCCTCCAGGGACACAGGGGACACAAGTGGCTGTGTGGCTTGCAGTGCCCGAGCAGAGGGAGGGAGGTTGTCTGGCTGCTGAGGCGCAGCCGGTGTCAGCCCTTCGGGGAACTGCCCGTGGATGCTTCGGGAATGGGGGCTGCCAACTCAGAACCCCCATTCCCTGTGGCTGCAGCCAGCCAGGGGGCTCCAGGGTTGGGCGCGCCCGCGGGCCTGGGGGGCTTCTTGCCTGTGTGCAGGGCTTCTACGCACAAGGTGGCAGCTCATCCCGGCCCAAGGGTGGTGGCAGGAACCCAGGAGGCGCTCGGGGACTCAGCAGGGCCCGCCCCTGGGGCCAGGGGTCTGGCAGGCTCCGGGGGCAAATGGACTACGGAAGCCGAGAGGGGCCCGTCTGCGCCAAAACCCAAAACGCGCTGTGGCCTCCAGGGACACAGGGGACACAAGTGGCTGTGTGGCTTGCAGTGCCCGACCAGAGGGAGGGAGGTTGTCTGGCTGCTGAGGCGCAGCTGGTGTCAGCCCTTCGGGGAACTGCCCGTGGATGCTTCGGGAATGGGGGCTGCCAACTCAGAACCCCCATTCCCTGTGGCTGCAGCCAGCCAGGGGGCTCCAGGGTTGGGCGCGCCCGCGGGCCTGGGGGGCTTCCTGCCTGTGTGCAGGGCTTCTACGCACAAGGTGGCACCTCATCCCGGCCCAAGGGTGGTGGCAGGAACTCACGAGGCGCTCGGGAACTCAGCAGGGCCCGCCCCTGGGGCCAGGGTTCTGGCAGGCTCCGGGGGCAAATGGACTACGGAAGCCGAGAGGGGCCCGTCCGCGCCAAAACCCAAAACGCGCTGCGGCCTCCAGGGACACAGGGGACACAAGTGGCTGTGTGGCTTGCAGTGCCCGACCAGAGGGAGGGAGGTTGTCTGGCTGCTGAGGCGCAGCCGGTGTCAGCCCTTCGGGGAACTGCCCGTGGATGCTTCGGGAATGGGGGCTGCCAACTCAGAACCCCCGTTCCCTGTGGCTGCAGCCAGCCAGGGGGCTCCAGGGTTGGGCGCGCCCGCGGGCCTGGGGGGCTTCTTGCCTGTGTGCAGGGCTTCTACGCACAAGGTGGCAGCTCATCCCGGCCCAAGGGTGGTGGCAGGAACCCAGGAGGCGCTCGGGGACTCAGCAGGGCCCGCCCCTGGGGCCAGGGGTCTGGCAGGCTCCGGGGGCAAATGGACTACGGAAGCCGAGAGGGGCCCGTCCGCGCCAAAACCCAAAACGCGCTGCGGCCTCCAGGGACACAGGGGACACAAGTGGCTGTGTGGCTTGCAGTGCCCGACCAGAGGGAGGGAGGTTGTCTGGCTGCTGAGGCGTAGCTGGTGTCAGCCCTTCGGGGAACTGCCCGTGGATGCTTCGGGAATGGGGGATGCCAACTCAGAACCCCCATTCCCTGTGGCTTCCGGCATCCAGGGGGCTCCAGGGTCGGGCGCGCCCGCGGGCCTGGGGGGCTTCCTGCCTGTGTGCAGGGCTTCTACGCACAAGGTGGCACCTCATCCCGGCCCAAGGGTGGTGGCAGGAACTCACGAGGCGCTCGGGAACTCAGCAGGGCCCGCCCCTGGGGCCAGGGGTCTGGCAGGCTCCGGGGCAAATGGACTACGGAAGCCGAGAGGGGCCTGTCCGCGCCAAAACCCAAAACGCGCTGCGGCCTCCAGGGACACAGGGGACACAAGTGGCTGTGTGGCTTGCAGTGCCCGACCAGAGGGAGGGAGGTTGTCTGGCTGCTGAGGCGCAGCCGGTGTCAGCCCTTCGGGGAACTGCCCGTGGATGCTTCGGGAATGGGGGCTGCCAACTCAGAACCCCCGTTCCCTGTGGCTGCAGCCAGCCAGGGGGCTCCAGGGTCGGGTGCGCCCGCGGGCCTGGGGGGCTTCTTGCCTGTGTGCAGGGCTTCTACGCACAAGGTGGCACCTCATCCCGGCCCAAGGGTGGTGGCAGGAACCCAGGAGGCGCTCGGGGACTCAGCAGGGCCCGCCCCTGGGGCCAGGGGTCTGGCAGGCTCCGGGGCAAATGGACTACGGAAGCCGAGAGGGGCCCATCCCCGCCAAAACCCAAAACGCGCTGCGGCCTCCAGGGACACAGGGGACACAAGTGGCTGTGTGGCTTGCAGTGCCCGACCAGAGGGAGGGAGGTTGTCTGGCTGCTGAGGCACAGCCGGTGTCAGCCCTTCGGGGAACTGCCCGTGGATGCTTCGGGAATGGGGGCTGCCAACTCAGAACCCCCGTTCCCTGTGGCTGCAGCCAGCCAGGGGGCTCCAGGGTCGGGCGCGCCCGCGGGCCTGGGGGGCTTCTTGCCTGTGTGCAGGGCTTCTACGCACAAGGTGGCACCTCATCCCGGCCCAAGGGTGGTGGCAGGAACCCAGGAGGCGCTCGAGGACTCAGCAGGGCCCGCCCCTGGGGCCAGGGGTCTGGCAGGCTCCGGGGGCAAATGGACTACGGAAGCCGAGAGGGGCCCGTCCGCGCCAAAACCCAAAACGCGCTGCGGCCTCCAGGGACACAGGGGACACAAGTGGCTGTGTGGCTTGCAGTGCCCGAGCAGAGGGAGGGAGGTTGTCTGGCTGCTGAGGCGCAGCCGGTGTCAGCCCTTCGGGGAACTGCCCGTGGATGCTTCGGGAATGGGGGCTGCCAACTCAGAACCCCCGTTCCCTGTGGCTGCAGCCAGCCAGGGGGCTCCAGGGTCGGGCGCGCCCGCGGGCCTGGGGGGCTTCCTACCTGTGTGCAGGGCTTCTATGCACAAGGTGGCACCTCATCCCGGCCCAAGGGTGGTGGCAGGAACTCACGAGGCGCTCGGGGACTCAGCAGGGCCCGCCCCTGGGGCCAGGGGTCTGGCAGGCTCCGGGGCAAATGGACTACGGAAACCGAGAGGGGCCCGTCCGCGCCAAAACCCAAAACGCGCTGCGGCCTCCAGGGACACAGGGGACACAAGTGGCTGTGTGCCTTCAGTGCGCGACCAGAGGGAGGGAGGTTGTCTGGCTGCTGAGGCGCAGCCGGTGTCAGCCCTTCGGGGAACTGCCCGTGGATGCTTCGGGAATGGGGGCTGCCAACTCAGAACCCCCGTTCCCTGTGGCTGCAGCCAGCCAGGGGGCTCCAGGGTCGGGCGCGCCCGTGGGCCTGGGGGGCTTCTTGCCTGTGTGCAGGGCTTCTACGCACAAGGTGGCACCTCATCCTGGCCCAAGGGTGGTGGCAGGAACCCAGGAGGCGCTCGGGGACTCATCAGGGCCCGCCCCTGGGGCCAGGGGTCTGGCAGGCTCCGGGGCAAATGGACTACGGAAGCCGAGAGGGGCCCGTCCGCGCCAAAACCCAAAACGCGCTGCGGCCTCCAGGGACACAGGGGACACAAGTGGCTGTGTGGCTTGCAGTGCCCGACCAGAGGGAGGGAGGTTGTCTGGCTGCTGAGGCGCAGCCGGTGTCAGCCCTTCGGGGAACTGCCCGTGGATGCTTCGGGAATGGGGGCTGCCAACTCAGAACCCCCATTCCCTGTGGCTGCAGCCAGCCAGGGGGCTCCAGGGTCGGGCGCGCCCGCGGGCCTGGGGGGCTTCTTGCCTGTGTGCAGGGCTTCTACGCACAAGGTGGCACCTCATCCCGGCCCAAGGGTGGTGGCAGGAACCCAGGAGGCGCTCGGGGACTCAGCAGGGCCCGCCCCTGGGGCCAGGGGTCTGGCAGGCTCCGGGGGCAAATGGACTACGGAAGCCGAGAGGGGCCCGTCCGCGCCAAAACCCAAAACGCGCTGCGGCCTCCAGGGACACAGGGGACACAAGTGGCTGTGTGGCTTGCAGTGCCCGACCAGAGGGAGGGAGGTTGTCTGGCTGCTGAGGCGCAGCTGGTGTCAGCCCTTCGGGGAACTGCCCGTGGATGCTTCGGGAATGGGGGATGCCAACTCAGAACCCCCATTCCCTGTGGCTGCAGCCAGCCAGGGGGCTCCAGGGTCGGGCGCGCCCGCGGGCCTGGGGGGCTTCCTACCTGTGTGCAGGGCTTCTACGCACAAGGTGGCACCTCATCCCGGCCCAAGGGTGGTGGCAGGAACTCACGAGGCGCTCGGGGACTCAGCAGGGCCCGCCCCTGGGGCCAGGGGTCTGGCAGGCTCCGGGGCAAATGGACTACGGAAACCGAGAGGGGCCCGTCCGCGCCAAAACCCAAAACGCGCTGCGGCCTCCAGGGACACAGGGGACACAAGTGGCTGTGTGGCTTGCAGTGCGCGACCAGAGGGAGGGAGGTTGTCTGGCTGCTGAGGCGCAGCCGGTGTCAGCCCTTCGGGGAACTGCCCGTGGATGCTTCGGGAATGGGGGCTGCCAACTCAGAACCCCCGTTCCCTGTGGCTGCAGCCAGCCAGGGGGCTCCAGGGTCGGGCGCGCCCGTGGGCCTGGGGGGCTTCTTGCCTGTGTGCAGGCCTTTACGCACAAGGTGGCACCTCATCCCGGCCCAAGGGTGGTGGCAGGAACCCAGGAGGCGCTCGGGGACTCAGCAGGGCCCGCCCCTGGGGCCAGGGGTCTGGCAGGCTCCGGGGCAAATGGACTACGGAAGCCGAGAGGGGCCCGTCCGCGCCAAAACCCAAAACGCGCTGCGGCCTCCAGGGACACAGGGGACACAAGTGGCTGTGTGGCTTGCAGTGCCCGAGCAGAGGGAGGGAGGTTGTCTGGCTGCTGAGGCGCAGCCGGTGTCAGCCCTTCGGGGAACTGCCCGTGGATGCTTCGGGAATGGGGGCTGCCAACTCAGAACCCCCGTTCCCTGTGGCTGCAGCCAGCCAGGGGGCTCCAGGGTCGGGCGCGCCCGCGGGCCTGGGGGGCTTCCTACCTGTGTGCAGGGCTTCTACGCACAAGGTGGCACCTCATCCCGGCCCAAGGGTGGTGGCAGGAACTAACGAGGCGCTCGGGGACTCAGCAGGGCCCGCCCCTGGGGCCAGGGGTCTGGCAGGCTCCGGGGCAAATGGACTACGGAAACCGAGAGGGGCCCGTCCGCGCCAAAACCCAAAACGCGCTGCGGCCTCCAGGGACACAGGGGACACAAGTGGCTGTGTGGCTTGCAGTGCGCGACCAGAGGGAGGGAGGTTGTCTGGCTGCTGAGGCGCAGCCGGTGTCAGCCCTTCGGGGAACTGCCCGTGGATGCTTCGGGAATGGGGGCTGCCAACTCAGAACCCCCGTTCCCTGTGGCTGCAGCCAGCCAGGGGGCTCCAGGGTCGGGTGCGCCCGTGGGCCTGGGGGGCTTCTTGCCTGTGTGCAGGGCTTCTACGCACAAGGTGGCACCTCATCCCGGCCCAAGGGTGGTGGCAGGAACCCAGGAGGCGCTCGGGGACTCATCAGGGCCCGCCCCTGGGGCCAGGGGACTGGCAGGCTCCGGGGCAAATGGACTACGGAAGCCGAGAGGGGCCCGTCCGCGCCAAAACCCAAAACGCGCTGCGGCCTCCAGGGACACAGGGGACACAAGTGGCTGTGTGGCTTGCAGTGCCCGACCAGAGGGAGGGAGGTTGTCTGGCTGCTGAGGCGCAGCCGGTGTCAGCCCTTCGGGGAACTGCCCGTGGATGCTTCGGGAATGGGGGCTGCCAACTCAGAACCCCCATTCCCTGTGGCTGCAGCCAGCCAGGGGGCTCCAGGGTCGGGCGCGCCCGCGGGCCTGGGGGGCTTCTTGCCTGTGTGCAGGGCTTCTACGCACAAGGTGGCACCTCATCCCGGCCCAAGGGTGGTGGCAGGAACCCAGGAGGCGCTCGGGGACTCAGCAGGGCCCGCCCCTGGGGCCAGGGGTCTGGCAGGCTCCGGGGGCAAATGGACTACGGAAGCCGAGAGGGGCCCGTCCGCGCCAAAACCCAAAACGCGCTGCGGCCTCCAGGGACACAGGGGACACAAGTGGCTGTGTGGCTTGCAGTGCCCGACCAGAGGGAGGGAGGTTGTCTGGCTGCTGAGGCGCAGCTGGTGTCAGCCCTTCGGGGAACTGCCCGTGGATGCTTCGGGAATGGGGGATGCCAACTCAGAACCCCCATTCCCTGTGGCTGCAGCCAGCCAGGGGGCTCCAGGGTCGGGCGCGCCCGCGGGCCTGGGGGCTTCCTACCTGTGTGCAGGGCTTCTACGCACAAGGTGGCACCTCATCCCGGCCCAAGGGTGGTGGCAGGAACTCACGAGGCGCTCGGGGACTCAGCAGGGCCCGCCCCTGGGGCCAGGGGTCTGGCAGGCTCCGGGGCAAATGGACTACGGAAACCGAGAGGGGCCCGTCCGCGCCAAAACCCAAAACGCGCTGCGGCCTCCAGGGACACAGGGGACACAAGTGGCTGTGTGGCTTGCAGTGCGCGACCAGAGGGAGGGAGGTTGTCTGGCTGCTGAGGCGCAGCCGGTGTCAGCCCTTCGGGGAACTGCCCGTGGATGCTTCGGGAATGGGGGCTGCCAACTCAGAACCCCCGTTCCCTGTGGCTGCAGCCAGCCAGGGGGCTCCAGGGTCGGGCGCGCCCGTGGGCCTGGGGGGCTTCTTGCCTGTGTGCAGGGCTTCTACGCACAAGGTGGCACCTCATCCCGGCCCAAGGGTGGTGGCAGGAACCCAGGAGGCGCTCGGGGACTCAGCAGGGCCCGCCCCTGGGGCCAGGGGTCTGGCAGGCTCCGGGGCAAATGGACTACGGAAGCCGAGAGGGGCCCGTCCGCGCCAAAACCCAAAACGCGCTGCGGCCTCCAGGGACACAGGGGACACAAGTGGCTGTGTGGCTTGCAGTGCCCGACCAGAGGGAGGGAGGTTGTCTGGCTGCTGAGGCGCAGCCGGTGTCAGCCCTTCGGGGAACTGCCCGTGGATGCTTCGGGAATGGGGGCTGCCAACTCAGAACCCCCATTCCCTGTGGCTGCAGCCAGCCAGGGGGCTCCAGGGTTGGGCGCGCCCGCGGGCCTGGGGGGCTTCTTGCCTGTGTGCAGGGCTTCTACGCACAAGGTGGCAGCTCATCCCGGCCCAAGGGTGGTGGCAGGAACCCAGGAGGCGCTCGGGGACTCAGCAGGGCCCGCCCCTGGGGCCAGGGGTCTGGCAGGCTCCGGGGGCAAATGGACTACGGAAGCCGAGAGGGGCCCGTCCGCGCCAAAACCCAAAACGCGCTGCGGCCTCCAGGGACACAGGGGACACAAGTGGCTGTGTGGCTTGCAGTGCCCGACCAGAGGGAGGGAGGTTGTCTGGCTGCTGAGGCGCAGCTGGTGTCAGCCCTTCGGGGAACTGCCCGTGGATGCTTCGGGAATGGGGGATGCCAACTCAGAACCCCCATTCCCTGTGGCTGCAGCCAGCCAGGGGGCTCCAGGGTCGGGCGCGCCCGCGGGCCTGGGGGGCTTCCTGCCTGTGTGCAGGGCTTCTACGCACAAGGTGGCACCTCATCCCGGCCCAAGGGTGGTGGCAGGAACTCACGAGGCGCTCGGGGACTCAGCAGGGCCCGCCCCTGGGGCCAGGGGTCTGGCAGGCTCCGGGGCAAATGGACTACGGAAACCGAGAGGGGCCCGTCCGCGCCAAAACCCAAAACGCGCTGCGGCCTCCAGGGACACAGGGGACACAAGTGGCTGTGTGGCTTGCAGTGCGCGACCAGAGGGAGGGAGGTTGTCTGGCTGCTGAGGCGCAGCCGGTGTCAGCCCTTCGGGGAACTGCCCGTGGATGCTTCGGGAATGGGGGCTGCCAACTCAGAACCCCCGTTCCCTGTGGCTGCAGCCAGCCAGGGGGCTCCAGGGTCGGGCGCGCCCGTGGGCCTGGGGGGCTTCTTGCCTGTGTGCAGGGCTTCTACGCACAAGGTGGCACCTCATCCCGGCCCAAGGGTGGTGGCAGGAACCCAGGAGGCGCTCGGGGACTCAGCAGGGCCCGCCCCTGGGGCCAGGGGTCTGGCAGGCTCCGGGGCAAATGGACTACGGAAGCCGAGAGGGGCCCGTCCGCGCCAAAACCCAAAACGCGCTGCGGCCTCCAGGGACACAGGGGACACAAGTGGCTGTGTGGCTTGCAGTGCCCGAGCAGAGGGAGGGAGGTTGTCTGGCTGCTGAGGCGCAGCCGGTGTCAGCCCTTCGGGGAACTGCCCGTGGATGCTTCGGGAATGGGGGCTGCCAACTCAGAACCCCCATTCCCTGTGGCTGCAGCCAGCCAGGGGGCTCCAGGGTTGGGCGCGCCCGCGGGCCTGGGGGGCTTCTTGCCTGTGTGCAGGGCTTCTACGCACAAGGTGGCAGCTCATCCCGGCCCAAGGGTGGTGGCAGGAACCCAGGAGGCGCTCGGGGACTCAGCAGGGCCCGCCCCTGGGGCCAGGGGTCTGGCAGGCTCCGGGGGCAAATGGACTACGGAAGCCGAGAGGGGCCCGTCCGCGCCAAAACCCAAAACGCGCTGTGGCCTCCAGGGACACAGGGGACACAAGTGGCTGTGTGGCTTGCAGTGCCCGACCAGAGGGAGGGAGGTTGTCTGGCTGCTGAGGCGCAGCTGGTGTCAGCCCTTCGGGGAACTGCCCGTGGATGCTTCGGGAATGGGGGCTGCCAACTCAGAACCCCCATTCCCTGTGGCTGCAGCCAGCCAGGGGGCTCCAGGGTTGGGCGCGCCCGCGGGCCTGGGGGGCTTCCTGCCTGTGTGCAGGGCTTCTACGCACAAGGTGGCACCTCATCCCGGCCCAAGGGTGGTGGCAGGAACTCACGAGGCGCTCGGGAACTCAGCAGGGCCCGCCCCTGGGGCCAGGGTTCTGGCAGGCTCCGGGGGCAAATGGACTACGGAAGCCGAGAGGGGCCCGTCCGCGCCAAAACCCAAAACGCGCTGCGGCCTCCAGGGACACAGGGGACACAAGTGGCTGTGTGGCTTGCAGTGCCCGAGCAGAGGGAGGGAGGTTGTCTGGCTGCTGAGGCGCAGCCGGTGTCAGCCCTTCGGGGAACTGCCCGTGGATGCTTCGGGAATGGGGGCTGCCAACTCAGAACCCCCGTTCCCTGTGGCTGCAGCCAGCCAGGGGGCTCCAGGGTTGGGCGCGCCCGCGGGCCTGGGGGGCTTCTTGCCTGTGTGCAGGGCTTCTACGCACAAGGTGGCAGCTCATCCCGGCCCAAGGGTGGTGGCAGGAACCCAGGAGGCGCTCGGGGACTCAGCAGGGCCCGCCCCTGGGGCCAGGGGTCTGGCAGGCTCCGGGGGCAAATGGACTACGGAAGCCGAGAGGGGCCCGTCCGCGCCAAAACCCAAAACGCGCTGCGGCCTCCAGGGACACAGGGGACACAAGTGGCTGTGTGGCTTGCAGTGCCCGACCAGAGGGAGGGAGGTTGTCTGGCTGCTGAGGCGTAGCTGGTGTCAGCCCTTCGGGGAACTGCCCGTGGATGCTTCGGGAATGGGGGATGCCAACTCAGAACCCCCATTCCCTGTGGCTTCCGGCATCCAGGGGGCTCCAGGGTCGGGCGCGCCCGCGGGCCTGGGGGGCTTCCTGCCTGTGTGCAGGGCTTCTACGCACAAGGTGGCACCTCATCCCGGCCCAAGGGTGGTGGCAGGAACTCACGAGGCGCTCGGGAACTCAGCAGGGCCCGCCCCTGGGGCCAGGGGTCTGGCAGGCTCCGGGGCAAATGGACTACGGAAGCCGAGAGGGGCCCGTCCGCGCCAAAACCCAAAACGCGCTGCGGCCTCCAGGGACACAGGGGACACAAGTGGCTGTGTGGCTTGCAGTGCCCGACCAGAGGGAGGGAGGTTGTCTGGCTGCTGAGGCGCAGCCGGTGTCAGCCCTTCGGGGAACTGCCCGTGGATGCTTCGGGAATGGGGGCTGCCAACTCAGAACCCCCGTTCCCTGTGGCTGCAGCCAGCCAGGGGGCTCCAGGGTCGGGCGCGCCCGCGGGCCTGGGGGGCTTCTTGCCTGTGTGCAGGGCTTCTACGCACAAGGTGGCACCTCATCCCGGCCCAAGGGTGGTGGCAGGAACCCAGGAGGCGCTCGGGGACTCAGCAGGGCCCGCCCCTGGGGCCAGGGGTCTGGCAGGCTCCGGGGCAAATGGACTACGGAAGCCGAGAGGGGCCCATCCCCGCCAAAACCCAAAACGCGCTGCGGCCTCCAGGGACACAGGGGACACAAGTGGCTGTGTGGCTTGCAGTGCCCGACCAGAGGGAGGGAGGTTGTCTGGCTGCTGAGGCACAGCCGGTGTCAGCCCTTCGGGGAACTGCCCGTGGATGCTTCGGGAATGGGGGCTGCCAACTCAGAACCCCCGTTCCCTGTGGCTGCAGCCAGCCAGGGGGCTCCAGGGTCGGGCGCGCCCGCGGGCCTGGGGGGCTTCTTGCCTGTGTGCAGGGCTTCTACGCACAAGGTGGCACCTCATCCCGGCCCAAGGGTGGTGGCAGGAACCCAGGAGGCGCTCGAGGACTCAGCAGGGCCCGCCCCTGGGGCCAGGGGTCTGGCAGGCTCCGGGGGCAAATGGACTACGGAAGCCGAGAGGGGCCCGTCCGCGCCAAAACCCAAAACGCGCTGCGGCCTCCAGGGACACAGGGGACACAAGTGGCTGTGTGGCTTGCAGTGCCCGAGCAGAGGGAGGGAGGTTGTCTGGCTGCTGAGGCGCAGCCGGTGTCAGCCCTTCGGGGAACTGCCCGTGGATGCTTCGGGAATGGGGGCTGCCAACTCAGAACCTCCGTTCCCTGTGGCTGCAGCCAGCCAGGGGGCTCCAGGGTCGGGCGCGCCCGCGGGCCTGGGGGGCTTCCTACCTGTGTGCAGGGCTTCTATGCACAAGGTGGCACCTCATCCCGGCCCAAGGGTGGTGGCAGGAACTCACGAGGCGCTCGGGGACTCAGCAGGGCCCGCCCCTGGGGCCAGGGGTCTGGCAGGCTCCGGGGCAAATGGACTACGGAAACCGAGAGGGGCCCGTCCGCGCCAAAACCCAAAACGCGCTGCGGCCTCCAGGGACACAGGGGACACAAGTGGCTGTGTGGCTTGCAGTGCGCGACCAGAGGGAGGGAGGTTGTCTGGCTGCTGAGGCGCAGCCGGTGTCAGCCCTTCGGGGAACTGCCCGTGGATGCTTCGGGAATGGGGGCTGCCAACTCAGAACCCCCGTTCCCTGTGGCTGCAGCCAGCCAGGGGGCTCCAGGGTCGGGCGCGCCCGTGGGCCTGGGGGGCTTCTTGCCTGTGTGCAGGGCTTCTACGCACAAGGTGGCACCTCATCCCGGCCCAAGGGTGGTGGCAGGAACCCAGGAGGCGCTCGGGGACTCATCAGGGCCCGCCCCTGGGGCCAGGGGTCTGGCAGGCTCCGGGGCAAATGGACTACGGAAGCCGAGAGGGGCCCGTCCGCGCCAAAACCCAAAACGCGCTGCGGCCTCCAGGGACACAGGGGACACAAGTGGCTGTGTGGCTTGCAGTGCCCGACCAGAGGGAGGGAGGTTGTCTGGCTGCTGAGGCGCAGCCGGTGTCAGCCCTTCGGGGAACTGCCCGTGGATGCTTCGGGAATGGGGGCTGCCAACTCAGAACCCCCATTCCCTGTGGCTGCAGCCAGCCAGGGGGCTCCAGGGTCGGGCGCGCCCGCGGGCCTGGGGGGCTTCTTGCCTGTGTGCAGGGCTTCTACGCACAAGGTGGCACCTCATCCCGGCCCAAGGGTGGTGGCAGGAACCCAGGAGGCGCTCGGGGACTCAGCAGGGCCCGCCCCTGGGGCCAGGGGTCTGGCAGGCTCCGGGGGCAAATGGACTACGGAAGCCGAGAGGGGCCCGTCCGCGCCAAAACCCAAAACGCGCTGCGGCCTCCAGGGACACAGGGGACACAAGTGGCTGTGTGGCTTGCAGTGCCCGACCAGAGGGAGGGAGGTTGTCTGGCTGCTGAGGCGCAGCTGGTGTCAGCCCTTCGGGGAACTGCCCGTGGATGCTTCGGGAATGGGGGATGCCAACTCAGAACCCCCATTCCCTGTGGCTGCAGCCAGCCAGGGGGCTCCAGGGTCGGGCGCGCCCGCGGGCCTGGGGGGCTTCCTACCTGTGTGCAGGGCTTCTACGCACAAGGTGGCACCTCATCCCGGCCCAAGGGTGGTGGCAGGAACTCACGAGGCGCTCGGGGACTCAGCAGGGCCCGCCCCTGGGGCCAGGGGTCTGGCAGGCTCCGGGGCAAATGGACTACGGAAACCGAGAGGGGCCCGTCCGCGCCAAAACCCAAAACGCGCTGCGGCCTCCAGGGACACAGGGGACACAAGTGGCTGTGTGGCTTGCAGTGCGCGACCAGAGGGAGGGAGGTTGTCTGGCTGCTGAGGCGCAGCCGGTGTCAGCCCTTCGGGGAACTGCCCGTGGATGCTTCGGGAATGGGGGCTGCCAACTCAGAACCCCCGTTCCCTGTGGCTGCAGCCAGCCAGGGGGCTCCAGGGTCGGGCGCGCCCGTGGGCCTGGGGGGCTTCTTGCCTGTGTGCAGGGCTTCTACGCACAAGGTGGCACCTCATCCCGGCCCAAGGGTGGTGGCAGGAACCCAGGAGGCGCTCGGGGACTCAGCAGGGCCCGCCCCTGGGGCCAGGGGTCTGGCAGGCTCCGGGGCAAATGGACTACGGAAGCCGAGAGGGGCCCGTCCGCGCCAAAACCCAAAACGCGCTGCGGCCTCCAGGGACACAGGGGACACAAGTGGCTGTGTGGCTTGCAGTGCCTGACCAGAGGGAGGGAGGTTGTCTGGCTGCTGAGGCGCAGCCGGTGTCAGCCCTTCGGGGAACTGCCCGTGGATGCTTCGGGAATGGGGGCTGCCAACTCAGAACCCCCATTCCCTGTGGCTGCAGCCAGCCAGGGGGCTCCAGGGTCGGGCGCGCCCGCGGGCCTGGGGGGCTTCTTGCCTGTGTGCAGGGCTTCTACGCACAAGGTGGCCGCTCATCCCGGCCCAAGGGTGGTGGCAGGAACCCAGGAGGCGCTCGGGGACTCAGCAGGGCCCGCCCCTGGGGCCAGGGGTCTGGCAGGCTCCGGGGGCAAATGGACTACGGAAGCCGAGAGGGGCCCGTCCGCGCCAAAACCCAAAACGCGCTGCGGCCTCCAGGGACACAGGGGACACAAGTGGCTGTGTGGCTTGCAGTGCCCGACCAGAGGGAGGGAGGTTGTCTGGCTGCTGAGGCGCAGCTGGTGTCAGCCCTTCGGGGAACTGCCCGTGGATGCTTCGGGAATGGGGGATGCCAACTCAGAACCCCCATTCCCTGTGGCTGCAGCCAGCCAGGGGGCTCCAGGGTCGGGCGCGCCCGCGGGCCTGGGGGGCTTCCTGCCTGTGTGCAGGGCTTCTACGCACAAGGTGGCACCTCATCCCGGCCCAAGGGTGGTGGCAGGAACTCACGAGGCGCTCGGGAACTCAGCAGGGCCCGCCCCTGGGGCCAGGGTTCTGGCAGGCTCCGGGGGCAAATGGACTACGGAAGCCGAGAGGGGCCCGTCCGCGCCAAAACCCAAAACGCGCTGCGGCCTCCAGGGACACAGGGGACACAAGTGGCTGTGTGGCTTGCAGTGCCCGACCAGAGGGAGGGAGGTTGTCTGGCTGCTGAGGCGCAGCCGGTGTCAGCCCTTCGGGGAACTGCCCGTGGATGCTTCGGGAATGGGGGCTGCCAACTCAGAACCCCCATTCCCTGTGGCTGCAGCCAGCCAGGGGGCTCCAGGGTTGGGCGCGCCCGCGGGCCTGGGGGGCTTCTTGCCTGTGTGCAGGGCTTCTACGCACAAGGTGGCACCTCATCCCGGCCCAAGGGTGGTGGCAGGAACCCAGGAGGCGCTCGGGGACTCAGCAGGGCCCGCCCCTGGGGCCAGGGGTCTGGCAGGCTCCGGGGGCAAATGGACTACGGAAGCCGAGAGGGGCCCGTCCGCGCCAAAACCCAAAACGCGCTGCGGCCTCCAGGGACACAGGGGACACAAGTGGCTGTGTGGCTTGCAGTGCCCGACCAGAGGGAGGGAGGTTGTCTGGCTGCTGAGGCGTAGCTGGTGTCAGCCCTTCGGGGAACTGCCCGTGGATGCTTCGGGAATGGGGGATGCCAACTCAGAACCCCCATTCCCTGTGGCTTCCGGCATCCAGGGGGCTCCAGGGTCGGGCGCGCCCGCGGGCCTGGGGGGCTTCCTGCCTGTGTGCAGGGCTTCTACGCACAAGGTGGCACCTCATCCCGGCCCAAGGGTGGTGGCAGGAACTCACGAGGCGCTCGGGAACTCAGCAGGGCCCGCCCCTGGGGCCAGGGGTCTGGCAGGCTCCGGGGCAAATGGACTACGGAAGCCGAGAGGGGCCCGTCCGCGCCAAAACCCAAAACGCGCTGCGGCCTCCAGGGACACAGGGGACACAAGTGGCTGTGTGGCTTGCAGTGCCCGACCAGAGGGAGGGAGGTTGTCTGGCTGCTGAGGCGCAGCCGGTGTCAGCCCTTCGGGGAACTGCCCGTGGATGCTTCGGGAATGGGGGCTGCCAACTCAGAACCCCCGTTCCCTGTGGCTGCAGCCAGCCAGGGGGCTCCAGGGTCGGGCGCGCCCGCGGGCCTGGGGGGCTTCTTGCCTGTGTGCAGGGCTTCTACGCACAAGGTGGCACCTCATCCCGGCCCAAGGGTGGTGGCAGGAACCCAGGAGGCGCTCGGGGACTCAGCAGGGCCCGCCCCTGGGGCCAGGGGTCTGGCAGGCTCCGGGGCAAATGGACTACGGAAGCCGAGAGGGGCCCGTCCCCGCCAAAACCCAAAACGCGCTGCGGCCTCCAGGGACACAGGGGACACAAGTGGCTGTGTGGCTTGCAGTGCCCGACCAGAGGGAGGGAGGTTGTCTGGCTGCTGAGGCACAGCCGGTGTCAGCCCTTCGGGGAACTGCCCGTGGATGCTTCGGGAATGGGGGCTGCCAACTCAGAACCCCCGTTCCCTGTGGCTGCAGCCAGCCAGGGGGCTCCAGGGTCGGGCGCGCCCGCGGGCCTGGGGGGCTTCTTGCCTGTGTGCAGGGCTTCTACGCACAAGGTGGCACCTCATCCCGGCCCAAGGGTGGTGGCAGGAACCCAGGAGGCGCTCGAGGACTCAGCAGGGCCCGCCCCTGGGGCCAGGGGTCTGGCAGGCTCCGGGGGCAAATGGACTACGGAAGCCGAGAGGGGCCCGTCCGCGCCAAAACCCAAAACGCGCTGCGGCCTCCAGGGACACAGGGGACACAAGTGGCTGTGTGGCTTGCAGTGCCCGAGCAGAGGGAGGGAGGTTGTCTGGCTGCTGAGGCGCAGCCGGTGTCAGCCCTTCGGGGAACTGCCCGTGGATGCTTCGGGAATGGGGGCTGCCAACTCAGAACCCCCGTTCCCTGTGGCTGCAGCCAGCCAGGGGGCTCCAGGGTCGGGCGCGCCCGCGGGCCTGGGGGGCTTCCTACCTGTGTGCAGGGCTTCTATGCACAAGGTGGCACCTCATCCCGGCCCAAGGGTGGTGGCAGGAACTAACGAGGCGCTCGGGGACTCAGCAGGGCCCGCCCCTGGGGCCAGGGGTCTGGCAGGCTCCGGGGCAAATGGACTACGGAAACCGAGAGGGGCCCGTCCGCGCCAAAACCCAAAACGCGCTGCGGCCTCCAGGGACACAGGGGACACAAGTGGCTGTGTGGCTTGCAGTGCGCGACCAGAGGGAGGGAGGTTGTCTGGCTGCTGAGGCGCAGCCGGTGTCAGCCCTTCGGGGAACTGCCCGTGGATGCTTCGGGAATGGGGGCTGCCAACTCAGAACCCCCGTTCCCTGTGGCTGCAGCCAGCCAGGGGGCTCCAGGGTCGGGTGCGCCCGTGGGCCTGGGGGGCTTCTTGCCTGTGTGCAGGGCTTCTACGCACAAGGTGGCACCTCATCCCGGCCCAAGGGTGGTGGCAGGAACCCAGGAGGCGCTCGGGGACTCATCAGGGCCCGCCCCTGGGGCCAGGGGACTGGCAGGCTCCGGGGCAAATGGACTACGGAAGCCGAGAGGGGCCCGTCCGCGCCAAAACCCAAAACGCGCTGCGGCCTCCAGGGACACAGGGGACACAAGTGGCTGTGTGGCTTGCAGTGCCCGACCAGAGGGAGGGAGGTTGTCTGGCTGCTGAGGCGCAGCCGGTGTCAGCCCTTCGGGGAACTGCCCGTGGATGCTTCGGGAATGGGGGCTGCCAACTCAGAACCCCCATTCCCTGTGGCTGCAGCCAGCCAGGGGGCTCCAGGGTCGGGCGCGCCCGCGGGCCTGGGGGGCTTCTTGCCTGTGTGCAGGGCTTCTACGCACAAGGTGGCACCTCATCCCGGCCCAAGGGTGGTGGCAGGAACCCAGGAGGCGCTCGGGGACTCAGCAGGGCCCGCCCCTGGGGCCAGGGGTCTGGCAGGCTCCGGGGGCAAATGGACTACGGAAGCCGAGAGGGGCCCGTCCGCGCCAAAACCCAAAACGCGCTGCGGCCTCCAGGGACACAGGGGACACAAGTGGCTGTGTGGCTTGCAGTGCCCGACCAGAGGGAGGGAGGTTGTCTGGCTGCTGAGGCGCAGCTGGTGTCAGCCCTTCGGGGAACTGCCCGTGGATGCTTCGGGAATGGGGGATGCCAACTCAGAACCCCCATTCCCTGTGGCTGCAGCCAGCCAGGGGGCTCCAGGGTCGGGCGTGCCCGCGGGCCTGGGGGGCTTCCTACCTGTGTGCAGGGCTTCTACGCACAAGGTGGCACCTCATCCCGGCCCAAGGGTGGTGGCAGGAACTCACGAGGCGCTCGGGGACTCAGCAGGGCCCGCCCCTGGGGCCAGGGGTCTGGCAGGCTCCGGGGCAAATGGACTACGGAAACCGAGAGGGGCCCGTCCGCGCCAAAACCCAAAACGCGCTGCGGCCTCCAGGGACACAGGGGACACAAGTGGCTGTGTGGCTTGCAGTGCCCGACCAGAGGGAGGGAGGTTGTCTGGCTGCTGAGGCGCAGCCGGTGTCAGCCCTTCGGGGAACTGCCCGTGGATGCTTCGGGAATGGGGGCTGCCAACTCAGAACCCCCGTTCCCTGTGGCTGCAGCCAGCCAGGGGGCTCCAGGGTCGGGCGCGCCCGTGGGCCTGGGGGGCTTCTTGCCTGTGTGCAGGGCTTCTACGCACAAGGTGGCACCTCATCCCGGCCCAAGGGTGGTGGCAGGAACCCAGGAGGCGCTCGGGGACTCAGCAGGGCCCGCCCCTGGGGCCAGGGGTCTGGCAGGCTCCGGGGCAAATGGACTACGGAAGCCGAGAGGGGCCCGTCCGCGCCAAAACCCAAAACGCGCTGCGGCCTCCAGGGACACAGGGGACACAAGTGGCTGTGTGGCTTGCAGTGCCCGACCAGAGGGAGGGAGGTTGTCTGGCTGCTGAGGCGCAGCCGGTGTCAGCCCTTCGGGGAACTGCCCGTGGATGCTTCGGGAATGGGGGCTGCCAACTCAGAACCCCCATTCCCTGTGGCTGCAGCCAGCCAGGGGGCTCCAGGGTTGGGCGCGCCCGCGGGCCTGGGGGGCTTCTTGCCTGTGTGCAGGGCTTCTACGCACAAGGTGGCAGCTCATCCCGGCCCAAGGGTGGTGGCAGGAACCCAGGAGGCGCTCGGGGACTCAGCAGGGCCCGCCCCTGGGGCCAGGGGTCTGGCAGGCTCCGGGGGCAAATGGACTACGAGAGCCGAGAGGGGCCCGTCCGCGCCAAAACCCAAAACGCGCTGCGGCCTCCAGGGACACAGGGGACACAAGTGGCTGTGTGGCTTGCAGTGCCCGACCAGAGGGAGGGAGGTTGTCTGGCTGCTGAGGCGCAGCTGGTGTCAGCCCTTCGGGGAACTGCCCGTGGATGCTTCGGGAATGGGGGATGCCAACTCAGAACCCCCATTCCCTGTGGCTGCAGCCAGCCAGGGGGCTCCAGGGTCGGGCGCGCCCGCGGGCCTGGGGGGCTTCCTGCCTGTGTGCAGGGCTTCTACGCACAAGGTGGCACCTCATCCCGGCCCAAGGGTGGTGGCAGGAACTCACGAGGCGCTCGGGGACTCAGCAGGGCCCGCCCCTGGGGCCAGGGGTCTGGCAGGCTCCGGGGCAAATGGACTACGGAAACCGAGAGGGGCCCGTCCGCGCCAAAACCCAAAACGCGCTGCGGCCTCCAGGGACACAGGGGACACAAGTGGCTGTGTGGCTTGCAGTGCGCGACCAGAGGGAGGGAGGTTGTCTGGCTGCTGAGGCGCAGCCGGTGTCAGCCCTTCGGGGAACTGCCCGTGGATGCTTCGGGAATGGGGGCTGCCAACTCAGAACCCCCGTTCCCTGTGGCTGCAGCCAGCCAGGGGGCTCCAGTGTCGGGCGCGCCCGTGGGCCTGGGGGGCTTCTTGCCTGTGTGCAGGGCTTCTACGCACAAGGTGGCACCTCATCCCGGCCCAAGGGTGGTGGCAGGAACCCAGGAGGCGCTCGGGGACTCAGCAGGGCCCGCCCCTGGGGCCAGGGGTCTGGCAGGCTCCGGGGCAAATGGACTACGGAAGCCGAGAGGGGCCCGTCCGCGCCAAAACCCAAAACGCGCTGCGGCCTCCAGGGACACAGGGGACACAAGTGGCTGTGTGGCTTGCAGTGCCCGAGCAGAGGGAGGGAGGTTGTCTGGCTGCTGAGGCGCAACCGGTGTCAGCCCTTCGGGGAACTGCCCGTGGATGCTTCGGGAATGGGGGCTGCCAACTCAGAACCCCCATTCCCTGTGGCTGCAGCCAGCCAGGGGGCTCCAGGGTTGGGCGCGCCCGCGGGCCTGGGGGGCTTCTTGCCTGTGTGCAGGGCTTCTACGCACAAGGTGGCAGCTCATCCCGGCCCAAGGGTGGTGGCAGGAACCCAGGAGGCGCTCGGGGACTCAGCAGGGCCCCCCCTGGGGCCAGGGGTCTGGCAGGCTCCGGGGGCAAATGGACTACGGAAGCCGAGAGGGGCCCGTCCGCGCCAAAACCCAAAACGCGCTGTGGCCTCCAGGGACACAGGGGACACAAGTGGCTGTGTGGCTTGCAGTGCCCGACCAGAGGGAGGGAGGTTGTCTGGCTGCTGAGGCGCAGCTGGTGTCAGCCCTTCGGGGAACTGCCCGTGGATGCTTCGGGAATGGGGGATGCCAACTCAGAACCCCCATTCCCTGTGGCTGCAGCCAGCCAGGGGGCTCCAGGGTCGGGCGCGCCCGCGGGCCTGGGGGGCTTCCTGCCTGTGTGCAGGGCTTCTACGCACAAGGTGGCACCTCATCCCGGCCCAAGGGTGGTGGCAGGAACTCACGAGGCGCTCGGGAACTCAGCAGGGCCCGCCCCTGGGGCCAGGGTTCTGGCAGGCTCCGGGGGCAAATGGACTACGGAAACCGAGAGGGGCCCGTCCGCGCCAAAACCCAAAACGCGCTGCGGCCTCCAGGGACACAGGGGACACAAGTGGCTGTGTGGCTTGCAGTGCGCGACCAGAGGGAGGGAGGTTGTCTGGCTGCTGAGGCGCAGCCGGTGTCAGCCCTTCGGGGAACTGCCCGTGGATGCTTCGGGAATGGGGGCTGCCAACTCAGAACCCCCGTTCCCTGTGGCTGCAGCCAGCCAGGGGGCTCCAGGGTCGGGCGCGCCCGTGGGCCTGGGGGGCTTCTTGCCTGTGTGCAGGGCTTCTACGCACAAGGTGGCACCTCATCCCGGCCCAAGGGTGGTGGCAGGAACCCAGGAGGCGCTCGGGGACTCATCAGGGCCCGCCCCTGGGGCCAGGGGTCTGGCAGGCTCCGGGGCAAATGGACTACGGAAGCCGAGAGGGGCCCGTCCGCGCCAAAACCCAAAACGCGCTGCGGCCTCCAGGGACACAGGGGACACAAGTGGCTGTGTGGCTTGCAGTGCCCGACCAGAGGGAGGGAGGTTGTCTGGCTGCTGAGGCGCAGCCGGTGTCAGCCCTTCGGGGAACTGCCCGTGGATGCTTCGGGAATGGGGGCTGCCAACTCAGAACCCCCATTCCCTGTGGCTGCAGCCAGCCAGGGGGCTCCAGGGTCGGGCGCGCCCGCGGGCCTGGGGGGCTTCTTGCCTGTGTGCAGGGCTTCTACGCACAAGGTGGCACCTCATCCCGGCCCAAGGGTGGTGGCAGGAACCCAGGAGGCGCTCGGGGACTCAGCAGGGCCCGCCCCTGGGGCCAGGGGTCTGGCAGGCTCCGGGGGCAAATGGACTACGGAAGCCGAGAGGGGCCCGTCCGCGCCAAAACCCAAAACGCGCTGCGGCCTCCAGGGACACAGGGGACACAAGTGGCTGTGTGGCTTGCAGTGCCCGACCAGAGGGAGGGAGGTTGTCTGGCTGCTGAGGCGCAGCTGGTGTCAGCCCTTCGGGGAACTGCCCGTGGATGCTTCGGGAATGGGGGATGCCAACTCAGAACCCCCATTCCCTGTGGCTGCAGCCAGCCAGGGGGCTCCAGGGTCGGGCGCGCCCGCGGGCCTGGGGGGCTTCCTACCTGTGTGCAGGGCTTCTACGCACAAGGTGGCACCTCATCCCGGCCCAAGGGTGGTGGCAGGAACTCACGAGGCGCTCGGGGACTCAGCAGGGCCCGCCCCTGGGGCCAGGGGTCTGGCAGGCTCCGGGGCAAATGGACTACAGAAACCGAGAGGGGCCCGTCCGCGCCAAAACCCAAAACGCGCTGCGGCCTCCAGGGACACAGGGGACACAAGTGGCTGTGTGGCTTGCAGTGCGCGACCAGAGGGAGGGAGGTTGTCTGGCTGCTGAGGCGCAGCCGGTGTCAGCCCTTCGGGGAACTGCCCGTGGATGCTTCGGGAATGGGGGCTGCCAACTCAGAACCCCCGTTCCCTGTGGCTGCAGCCAGCCAGGGGGCTCCAGGGTCGGGCGCGCCCGTGGGCCTGGGGGGCTTCTTGCCTGTGTGCAGGGCTTCTACGCACAAGGTGGCACCTCATCCCGGCCCAAGGGTGGTGGCAGGAACCCAGGAGGCGCTCGGGGACTCAGCAGGGCCCGCCCCTGGGGCCAGGGGTCTGGCAGGCTCCGGGGCAAATGGACTACGGAAGCCGAGAGGGGCCCGTCCGCGCCAAAACCCAAAACGCGCTGCGGCCTCCAGGGACACAGGGGACACAAGTGGCTGTGTGGCTTGCAGTGCCCGACCAGAGGGAGGGAGGTTGTCTGGCTGCTGAGGCGCAGCCGGTGTCAGCCCTTCGGGGAACTGCCCGTGGATGCTTCGGGAATGGGGGCTGCCAACTCAGAACCCCCATTCCCTGTGGCTGCAGCCAGCCAGGGGGCTCCAGGGTTGGGCGCGCCCGCGGGCCTGGGGGGCTTCTTGCCTGTGTGCAGGGCTTCTACGCACAAGGTGGCAGCTCATCCCGGCCCAAGGGTGGTGGCAGGAACCCAGGAGGCGCTCGGGGACTCAGCAGGGCCCGCCCCTGGGGCCAGGGGTCTGGCAGGCTCCGGGGGCAAATGGACTACGGAAGCCGAGAGGGGCCCGTCCGCGCCAAAACCCAAAACGCGCTGCGGCCTCCAGGGACACAGGGGACACAAGTGGCTGTGTGGCTTGCAGTGCCCGACCAGAGGGAGGGAGGTTGTCTGGCTGCTGAGGCGCAGCTGGTGTCAGCCCTTCGGGGAACTGCCCGTGGATGCTTCGGGAATGGGGGATGCCAACTCAGAACCCCCATTCCCTGTGGCTGCAGCCAGCCAGGGGGCTCCAGGGTCGGGCGCGCCCGCGGGCCTGGGGGGCTTCCTGCCTGTGTGCAGGGCTTCTACGCACAAGGTGGCACCTCATCCCGGCCCAAGGGTGGTGGCAGGAACTCACGAGGCGCTCGGGAACTCAGCAGGGCCCGCCCCTGGGGCCAGGGTTCTGGCAGGCTCCGGGGGCAAATGGACTACGGAAGCCGAGAGGGGCCCGTCCGCGCCAAAACCCAAAACGCGCTGCGGCCTCCAGGGACACAGGGGACACAAGTGGCTGTGTGGCTTGCAGTGCCCGACCAGAGGGAGGGAGGTTGTCTGGCTGCTGAGGCGCAGCCGGTGTCAGCCCTTCGGGGAACTGCCCGTGGATGCTTCGGGAATGGGGGCTGCCAACTCAGAACCCCCATTCCCTGTGGCTGCAGCCAGCCAGGGGGCTCCAGGGTTGGGCGCGCCCGCGGGCCTGGGGGGCTTCTTGCCTGTGTGCAGGGCTTCTACGCACAAGGTGGCAGCTCATCCCGGCCCAAGGGTGGTGGCAGGAACCCAGGAGGCGCTCGGGGACTCAGCAGGGCCCGCCCCTGGGGCCAGGGGTCTGGCAGGCTCCGGGGGCAAATGGACTACGGAAGCCGAGAGGGGCCCGTCCGCGCCAAAACCCAAAACGCGCTGCGGCCTCCAGGGACACAGGGGACACAAGTGGCTGTGTGGCTTGCAGTGCCCGACCAGAGGGAGGGAGGTTGTCTGGCTGCTGAGGCGTAGCTGGTGTCAGCCCTTCGGGGAACTGCCCGTGGATGCTTCGGGAATGGGGGATGCCAACTCAGAACCCCCATTCCCTGTGGCTTCCGGCATCCAGGGGGCTCCAGGGTCGGGCGCGCCCGCGGGCCTGGGGGGCTTCCTGCCTGTGTGCAGGGCTTCTACGCACAAGGTGGCACCTCATCCCGGCCCAAGGGTGGTGGCAGGAACTCACGAGGCGCTCGGGAACTCAGCAGGGCCCGCCCCTGGGGCCAGGGGTCTGGCAGGCTCCGGGGCAAATGGACTACGGAAGCCGAGAGGGGCCCGTCCGCGCCAAAACCCAAAACGCGCTGCGGCCTCCAGGGACACAGGGGACACAAGTGGCTGTGTGGCTTGCAGTGCCCGACCAGAGGGAGGGAGGTTGTCTGGCTGCTGAGGCGCAGCCGGTGTCAGCCCTTCGGGGAACTGCCCGTGGATGCTTCGGGAATGGGGGCTGCCAACTCAGAACCCCCATTCCCTTGGCTGCAGCCAGCCAGGGGGCTCCAGGGTTGGGCGCGCCCGCGGGCCTGGGGGGCTTCTTGCCTGTGTGCAGGGCTTCTACACACAAGGTGGCACCTCATCCCGGCCCAAGGGTGGTGGCAGGAACCCAGGAGGCGCTCGGGGACTCAGCAGGGCCCGCCCCTGGGGCCAGGGGTCTGGCAGGCTCCGGGGCAAATGGACTACGGAAGCCGAGAGGGGCCCGTCCGCGCCAAAACCCAAAACGCACTGCGGCCTCCAGGGACACAGGGGACACAAGTGGCTGTGTGGCTTGCAGTGCCCGACCAGAGGGAGGGAGGTTGTCTGGCTGCTGAGGCGCAGCCGGTGTCAGCCCTTCGGGGAACTGCCCGTGGATGCTTCGGGAATGGGGGCTGCCAACTCAGAACCCCCATTCCCTGTGGCTGCAGCCAGCCAGGGGGCTCCAGGGTCGGGCGCGCCCGCGGGCCTGGGGGGCTTCTTGCCTGTGTGCAGGGCTTCTACGCACAAGGTGGCACCTCATCCCGGCCCAAGGGTGGTGGCAGGAACCCAGGAGGCGCTCGGGGACTCAGCAGGACCCGCCCCTGGGGCCAGGGGTCTGGCAGGCTCCGGGGGCAAATGGACTACGGAAGCCGAGAGGGGCCCGTCCGCGCCAAAACCCAAAACGCGCTGCGGCCTCCAGGGACACAGGGGACACAAGTGGCTGTGTGGCTTGCAGTGCCCGACCAGAGGGAGGGAGGTTGTCTGGCTGCTGAGGCGCAGCCGGTGTCAGCCCTTCGGGGAACTGCCCGTGGATGCTTCGGGAATGGGGGCTGCCAACTCAGAACCCCCGTTCCCTGTGGCTGCAGCCAGCCAGGGGGCTCCAGGGTTGGGCGCGCCCGCGGGCCTGGGGGGCTTCTTGCCTGTGTGCAGGGCTTCTACGCACAAGGTGGCAGCTCATCCCGGCCCAAGGGTGGTGGCAGGAACCCAGGAGGCGCTCGGGGACTCAGCAGGGCCCGCCCCTGGGGCCAGGGGTCTGGCAGGCTCCGGGGGCAAATGGACTACGGAAGCCGAGAGGGGCCCGTCCGCGCCAAAACCCAAAACGCGCTGCGGCCTCCAGGGACACAGGGGACACAAGTGGCTGTGTGGCTTGCAGTGCCCGACCAGAGGGAGGGAGGTTGTCTGGCTGCTGAGGCGTAGCTGGTGTCAGCCCTTCGGGGAACTGCCCGTGGATGCTTCGGGAATGGGGGATGCCAACTCAGAACCCCCATTCCCTGTGGCTTCCGGCATCCAGGGGGCTCCAGGGTCGGGCGCGCCCGCGGGCCTGGGGGGCTTCCTGCCTGTGTGCAGGGCTTCTACGCACAAGGTGGCACCTCATCCCGGCCCAAGGGTGGTGGCAGGAACTCACGAGGCGCTCGGGAACTCAGCAGGGCCCGCCCCTGGGGCCAGGGGTCTGGCAGGCTCCGGGGCAAATGGACTACGGAAGCCGAGAGGGGCCCGTCCGCGCCAAAACCCAAAACGCGCTGCGGCCTCCAGGGACACAGGGGACACAAGTGGCTGTGTGGCTTGCAGTGCCCGACCAGAGGGAGGGAGGTTGTCTGGCTGCTGAGGCGCAGCCGGTGTCAGCCCTTCGGGGAACTGCCCGTGGATGCTTCGGGAATGGGGGCTGCCAACTCAGAACCCCCGTTCCCTGTGGCTGCAGCCAGCCAGGGGGCTCCAGGGTCGGGCGCGCCCGTGGGCCTGGGGGGCTTCTTGCCTGTGTGCAGGGCTTCTACGCACAAGGTGGCACCTCATCCCGGCCCAAGGGTGGTGGCAGGAACCCAGGAGGCGCTCGGGGACTCAGCAGGGCCCGCCCCTGGGGCCAGGGGTCTGGCAGGCTCCGGGGCAAATGGACTACGGAAGCCGAGAGGGGCCCATCCCCGCCAAAACCCAAAACGCGCTGCGGCCTCCAGGGACACAGGGGACACAAGTGGCTGTGTGGCTTGCAGTGCCCGACCAGAGGGAGGGAGGTTGTCTGGCTGCTGAGGCGCAGCCGGTGTCAGCCCTTCGGGGAACTGCCCGTGGATGCTTCGGGAATGGGGGCTGCCAACTCAGAACCCCCGTTCCCTGTGGCTGCAGCCAGCCAGGGGGCTCCAGGGTCGGGCGCGCCCGCGGGCCTGGGGGGCTTCTTGCCTGTGTGCAGGGCTTCTACGCACAAGGTGGCACCTCATCCCGGCCCAAGGGTGGTGGCAGGAACCCAGGAGGCGCTCGGGGACTCAGCAGGGCCCGCCCCTGGGGCCAGGGGTCTGGCAGGCTCCGGGGGCAAATGGACTACGGAAGCCGAGAGGGGCCCATCCCCGCCAAAACCCAAAACGCGCTGCGGCCTCCAGGGACACAGGGGACACAAGTGGCTGTGTGGCTTGCAGTGCCCGACCAGAGGGAGGGAGGTTGTCTGGCTGCTGAGGCGCAGCTGGTGTCAGCCCTTCGGGGAACTGCCCGTGGATGCTTCGGGAATGGGGGATGCCAACTCAGAACCCCCATTCCCTGTGGCTGCAGCCAGCCAGGGGGCTCCAGGGTCGGGCGCGCCCGCGGGCCTGGGGGGCTTCCTGCCTGTGTGCAGGGCTTCTACGCACAAGGTGGCACCTCATCCCGGCCCAAGGGTGGTGGCAGGAACTCACGAGGCGCTCGGGAACTCAGCAGGGCCCGCCCCTGGGGCCAGTGTTCTGGCAGGCTCCGGGGGCAAATGGACTACGGAAGCCGAGAGGGGCCCGTCCGCGCCAAAACCCAAAACGCGCTGCGGCCTCCAGGGACACAGGGGACACAAGTGGCTGTGTGGCTTGCAGTGCCCGACCAGAGGGAGGGAGGTTGTCTGGCTGCTGAGGCGCAGCCGGTGTCAGCCCTTCGGGGAACTGCCCGTGGATGCTTCGGGAATGGGGGCTGCCAACTCAGAACCCCCATTCCCTGTGGCTGCAGCCAGCCAGGGGGCTCCAGGGTTGGGCGCGCCCGCGGGCCTGGGGGGCTTCTTGCCTGTGTGCAGGGCTTCTACGCACAAGGTGGCAGCTCATCCCGGCCCAAGGGTGGTGGCAGGAACCCAGGAGGCGCTCGGGGACTCAGCAGGGCCCGCCCCTGGGGCCAGGGGTCTGGCAGGCTCCGGGGGCAAATGGACTACGGAAGCCGAGAGGGGCCCGTCCGCGCCAAAACCCAAAACGCGCTGCGGCCTCCAGGGACACAGGGGACACAAGTGGCTGTGTGGCTTGCAGTGCCCGACCAGAGGGAGGGAGGTTGTCTGGCTGCTGAGGCGTAGCTGGTGTCAGCCCTTCGGGGAACTGCCCGTGGATGCTTCGGGAATGGGGGATGCCAACTCAGAACCCCCATTCCCTGTGGCTTCCGGCATCCAGGGGGCTCCAGGGTCGGGCGCGCCTGCGGGCCTGGGGGGCTTCCTGCCTGTGTGCAGGGCTTCTACGCACAAGGTGGCACCTCATCCCGGCCCAAGGGTGGTGGCAGGAACTCACGAGGCGCTCGGGAACTCAGCAGGGCCCGCCCCTGGGGCCAGGGGTCTGGCAGGCTCCGGGGCAAATGGACTACGGAAGCCGAGAGGGGCCCGTCCGCGCCAAAACCCAAAACGCGCTGCGGCCTCCAGGGACACAGGGGACACAAGTGGCTGTGTGGCTTGCAGTGCCCGACCAGAGGGAGGGAGGTTGTCTGGCTGCTGAGGCGCAGCCGGTGTCAGCCCTTCGGGGAACTGCCCGTGGATGCTTCGGGAATGCGGGCTGCCAACTCAGAACCCCCATTCCCTTGGCTGCAGCCAGCCAGGGGGCTCCAGGGTTGGGCGCGCCCGCGGGCCTGGGGGGCTTCTTGCCTGTGTGCAGGGCTTCTACACACAAGGTGGCACCTCATCCCGGCCCAAGGGTGGTGGCAGGAACCCAGGAGGCGCTCGGGGACTCAGCAGGGCCCGCCCCTGGGGCCAGGGGTCTGGCAGGCTCCGGGGCAAATGGACTACGGAAGCCGAGAGGGGCCCGTCCGCGCCAAAACCCAAAACGCACTGCGGCCTCCAGGGACACAGGGGACACAAGTGGCTGTGTGGCTTGCAGTGCCCGACCAGAGGGAGGGAGGTTGTCTGGCTGCTGAGGCGCAGCCGGTGTCAGCCCTTCGGGGAACTGCCCGTGGATGCTTCGGGAATGGGGGCTGCCAACTCAGAACCCCCATTCCCTGTGGCTGCAGCCAGCCAGGGGGCTCCAGGGTCGGGCGCGCCCGCGGGCCTGGGGGGCTTCTTGCCTGTGTGCAGGGCTTCTACGCACAAGGTGGCACCTCATCCCGGCCCAAGGGTGGTGGCAGGAACCCAGGAGGCGCTCGGGGACTCAGCAGGACCCGCCCCTGGGGCCAGGGGTCTGGCAGGCTCCGGGGGCAAATGGACTACGGAAGCCGAGAGGGGCCCGTCCGCGCCAAAACCCAAAACGCGCTGCGGCCTCCAGGGACACAGGGGACACAAGTGGCTGTGTGGCTTGCAGTGCCCGACCAGAGGGAGGGAGGTTGTCTGGCTGCTGAGGCGCAGCCGGTGTCAGCCCTTCGGGGAACTGCCCGTGGATGCTTCGGGAATGGGGGCTGCCAACTCAGAACCCCCGTTCCCTGTGGCTGCAGCCAGCCAGGGGGCTCCAGGGTTGGGCGCGCCCGCGGGCCTGGGGGGCTTCTTGCCTGTGTGCAGGGCTTCTACGCACAAGGTGGCAGCTCATCCCGGCCCAAGGGTGGTGGCAGGAACCCAGGAGGCGCTCGGGGACTCAGCAGGGCCCGCCCCTGGGGCCAGGGGTCTGGCAGGCTCCGGGGGCAAATGGACTACGGAAGCCGAGAGGGGCCCGTCCGCGCCAAAACCCAAAACGCGCTGCGGCCTCCAGGGACACAGGGGACACAAGTGGCTGTGTGGCTTGCAGTGCCCGACCAGAGGGAGGGAGGTTGTCTGGCTGCTGAGGCGTAGCTGGTGTCAGCCCTTCGGGGAACTGCCCGTGGATGCTTCGGGAATGGGGGATGCCAACTCAGAACCCCCATTCCCTGTGGCTTCCGGCATCCAGGGGGCTCCAGGGTCGGGCGCGCCCGCGGGCCTGGGGGGCTTCCTGCCTGTGTGCAGGGCTTCTACGCACAAGGTGGCACCTCATCCCGGCCCAAGGGTGGTGGCAGGAACTCACGAGGCGCTCGGGAACTCAGCAGGGCCCGCCCCTGGGGCCAGGGGTCTGGCAGGCTCCGGGGCAAATGGACTACGGAAGCCGAGAGGGGCCCGTCCGCGCCAAAACCCAAAACGCGCTGCGGCCTCCAGGGACACAGGGGACACAAGTGGCTGTGTGGCTTGCAGTGCCCGACCAGAGGGAGGGAGGTTGTCTGGCTGCTGAGGCGCAGCCGGTGTCAGCCCTTCGGGGAACTGCCCGTGGATGCTTCGGGAATGGGGGCTGCCAACTCAGAACCCCCATTCCCTGTGGCTGCAGCCAGCCAGGGGGCTCCAGGGTCGGGCGCGCCCGCGGGCCTGGGGGGCTTCTTGCCTGTGTGCAGGGCTTCTACGCACAAGGTGGCACCTCATCCCGGCCCAAGGGTGGTGGCAGGAACCCAGGAGGCGCTCGGGGACTCAGCAGGGCCCGCCCCTGGGGCCAGGGGTCTGGCAGGCTCCGGGGCAAATGGACTACGGAAGCCGAGAGGGGCCCATCCCCGCCAAAACCCAAAACGCGCTGCGGCCTCCAGGGACACAGGGGACACAAGTGGCTGTGTGGCTTGCAGTGCCCGACCAGAGGGAGGGAGGTTGTCTGGCTGCTGAGGCGCAGCCGGTGTCAGCCCTTCGGGGAACTGCCCGTGGATGCTTCGGGAATGGGGGCTGCCAACTCAGAACCCCCGTTCCCTGTGGCTGCAGCCAGCCAGGGGGCTCCAGGGTCGGGCGCGCCCGCGGGCCTGGGGGGCTTCTTGCCTGTGTGCAGGGCTTCTACGCACAAGGTGGCACCTCATCCCGGCCCAAGGGTGGTGGCAGGAACCCAGGAGGCGCTCGGGGACTCAGCAGGGCCCGCCCCTGGGGCCAGGGTTCTGGCAGGCTCCGGGGCAAATGGACTACGGAAGCCGAGAGGGGCCCGTCCGCGCCAAAACCCAAAACGCGCTGCGGCCTCCAGGGACACAGGGGACACAAGTGGCTGTGTGGCTTGCAGTGCCCGACCAGAGGGAGGGAGGTTGTCTGGCTGCTGAGGCGCAGCCGGTGTCAGCCCTTCGGGGAACTGCCCGTGGATGCTTCGGGAATGCGGGCTGCCAACTCAGAACCCCCATTCCCTTGGCTGCAGCCAGCCAGGGGGCTCCAGGGTTGGCGCGCCCGCGGGCCTGGGGGGCTTCTTGCCTGTGTGCAGGGCTTCTACACACAAGGTGGCACCTCATCCCGGCCCAAGGGTGGTGGCAGGAACCCAGGAGGCGCTCGGGGACTCAGCAGGGCCCACCCCTGGGGCCAGGGGTCTGGCAGGCTCCGGGGCAAATGGACTACGGAAGCCGAGAGGGGCCCGTCCGCGCCAAAACCCAAAACGCGCTGCGGCCTCCAGGGACACAGGTGACACAAGTGGCTGTGTGGCTTGCAGTGCCCGACCAGAGGGAGGGAGGTTGTCTGGCTGCTGAGGCGCAGCCGGTGTCAGCCCTTCGGGGAACTGCCCGTGGATGCTTCGGGAATGGGGGCTGCCAACTCAGAACCCCCATTCCCTGTGGCTGCAGCCAGCCAGGGGGCTCCAGGGTTGGGCGCGCCCGCGGGCCTGGGGGGCTTCTTGCCTGTGTGCAGGGCTTCTACGCACAAGGTGGCAGCTCATCCAGGCCCAAGGGTGGTGGCAGGAACCCAGGAGGCGCTCGGGGACTCAGCAGGGCCCGCCCCTGGGGCCAGGGGTCTGGCAGGCTCCGGGGGCAAATGGACTACGGAAGCCGAGAGGGGCCCGTCCGCGCCAAAACCCAAAACGCGCTGCGGCCTCCAGGGACACAGGGGACACAAGTGGCTGTGTGGCTTGCAGTGCCCGACCAGAGGGAGGGAGGTTGTCTGGCTGCTGAGGCGTAGCTGGTGTCAGCCCTTCGGGGAACTGCCCGTGGATGCTTCGGGAATGGGGGATGCCAACTCAGAACCCCCATTCCCTGTGGCTTCCGGCATCCAGGGGGCTCCAGGGTCGGGCGCGCCCGTGGGCCTGGGGGGCTTCTTGCCTGTGTGCAGGGCTTCTACCCACAAGGTGGCACCTCATCCCGGCCCAAGGGTGGTGGCAGGAACCCAGGAGGCGCTCGGGGACTCAGCAGGGCCCGCCCCTGGGGCCAGGGGTCTGGCAGGCTCCGGGGCAAATGGACTACGGAAGCCGAGAGGGGCCCGTCCGCGCCAAAACCCAAAACGCGCTGCGGCCTCCAGGGACACAGGGGACACAAGTGGCTGTGTGGCTTGCAGTGCCCGACCAGAGGGAGGGAGGTTGTCTGGCTGCTGAGGCGCAGCTGGTGTCAGCCCTTCGGGGAACTGCCCGTGGATGCTTCGGGAATGGGGGATGCCAACTCAGAACCCCCATTCCCTGTGGCTGCAGCCAGCCAGGGGGCTCCAGGGTCGGGCGCGCCCGCGGGCCTGGGGGGCTTCCTGCCTGTGTGCAGGGCTTCTACGCACAAGGTGGCACCGCATCCCGGCCCAAGGGTGGTGGCAGGAACTCACGAGGCGCTCGGGAACTCAGCAGGGCCCGCCCCTGGGGCCAGGGTTCTGGCAGGCTCCGGGGGCAAATGGACTACGGAAGCCGAGAGGGGCCCGTCCGCGCCAAAACCCAAAACGCGCTGCGGCCTCCAGGGACACAGGGGACACAAGTGGCTGTGTGGCTTGCAGTGCCCGACCAGAGGGAGGGAGGTTGTCTGGCTGCTGAGGCGCAGCCGGTGTCAGCCCTTCGGGGAACTGCCCGTGGATGCTTCGGGAATGGGGGCTGCCAACTCAGAACCCCCATTCCCTGTGGCTGCAGCCAGCCAGGGGGCTCCAGGGTTGGGCGCGCCCGCGGGCCTGGGGGGCTTCTTGCCTGTGTGCAGGGCTTCTACGCACAAGGTGGCAGCTCATCCCGGCCCAAGGGTGGTGGCAGGAACCCAGGAGGCGCTCGGGGACTCAGCAGGGCCCGCCCCTGGGGCCAGGGGTCTGGCAGGCTCCGGGGGCAAATGGACTACGGAAGCCGAGAGGGGCCCGTCCGCGCCAAAACCCAAAACGCGCTGCGGCCTCCAGGGACACAGGGGACACAAGTGGCTGTGTGGCTTGCAGTGCCCGACCAGAGGGAGGGAGGTTGTCTGGCTGCTGAGGCGTAGCTGGTGTCAGCCCTTCGGGGAACTGCCCGTGGATGCTTCGGGAATGGGGGATGCCAACTCAGAACCCCCATTCCCTGTGGCTGCAGCCAGCCAGGGGGCTCCAGGGTCGGGCGCGCCCGCGGGCCTGGGGGGCTTCCTGCCTGTGTGCAGGGCTTCTACGCACAAGGTGGCACCTCATCCCGGCCCAAGGGTGGTGGCAGGAACTCACGAGGCGCTCGGGAACTCAGCAGGGCCCGCCCCTGGGGCCAGGGGTCTGGCAGGCTCCGGGGCAAATGGACTACGGAAGCCGAGAGGGGCCCGTCCGCGCCAAAACCCAAAACGCGCTGCGGCCTCCAGGGACACAGGGGACACAAGTGGCTGTGTGGCTTGCAGTGCCCGACCAGAGGGAGGGAGGTTGTCTGGCTGCTGAGGCGCAGCCGGTGTCAGCCCTTCGGGGAACTGCCCGTGGATGCTTCGGGAATGGGGGCTGCCAACTCAGAACCCCCGTTCCCTGTGGCTGCAGCCAGCCAGGGGGCTCCAGGGTCGGGCGCGCCCGCGGGCCTGGGGGGCTTCTTGCCTGTGTGCAGGGCTTCTACGCACAAGGTGGCACCTCATCCCGGCCCAAGGGTGGTGGCAGGAACCCAGGAGGCGCTCGGGGACTCAGCAGGGCCCGCCCCTGGGGCCAGGGGTCTGGCAGGCTCCGGGGCAAATGGACTACGGAAGCCAAGAGGGGCCCGTCCGCGCCAAAACCCAAAACGCGCTGCGGCCTCCAGGGACACAGGGGACACAAGTGGCTGTGTGGCTTGCAGTGCCCGACCAGAGGGAGGGAGGTTGTCTGGCTGCTGTGGCGCAGCCGGTGTCAGCCCTTCGGGGAACTGCCCGTGGATGCTTCGGGAATGGGGGCTGCCAACTCAGAACCCCCATTCCCTGTGGCTGCAGCCAGCCAGGGGGCTCCAGGGTCGGGCGCGCCCGCGGGCCTGGGGGGCTTCTTGCCTGTGTGCAGGGCTTCTACGCACAAGGTGGCACCTCATCCCGGCCCAAGGGTGGTGGCAGGAACCCAGGAGGCGCTCGAGGACTCAGCAGGACCCGCCCCTGGGGCCAGGGGTCTGGCAGGCTCCGGGGGCAAATGGACTACGGAAGCCGAGGGGGGCCCGTCCGCGCCAAAACCCAAAACGCGCTGCGGCCTCCAGGGACACAGGGGACACAAGTGGCTGTGTGGCTTGCAGTGCCCGACCAGAGGGAGGGAGGTTGTCTGGCTGCTGAGGCGCAGCCGGTGTCAGCCCTTCGGGGAACTGCCCGTGGATGCTTCGGGAATGGGGGCTGCCAACTCAGAACCCCCGTTCCCTGTGGCTGCAGCCAGCCAGGGGACTCCAGGGTCGGGCACGCCCGTGGGCCTGGGGGGCTTCTTGCCTGTGTGCAGGGCTTCTACGCACAAGGTGGCACCTCATCCCGGCCCAAGGGTGGTGGCAGGAACCCAGGAGGCGCTCGGGGACTCAGCAGGGCCCGCCCCTGGGGCCAGGGGTCTGGCAGGCTCCGGGGCAAATGGACTATGGAAGCCGAGAGGGGCCCGTCCGCGCCAAAACCCAAAACGCGCTGCGGCCTCCAGGGACACAGGGGACACAAGTGGCTGTGTGGCTTGCAGTGCCCGACCAGAGGGAGGGAGGTTGTCTGGCTGCTGAGGCGCAGCCGGTGTCAGCCCTTCGGGGAACTGCCCGTGGATGCTTCGGGAATGGGGGCTGCCAACTCAGAACCCCCATTCCCTGTGGCTGCAGCCAGCCAGGGGGCTCCAGGGTCGGGCGCGCCCGCGGGCCTGGGGGGCTTCTTGCCTGTGTGCAGGGCTTCTACGCACAAGGTGGCAGCTCATCCCGGCCCAAGGGTGGTGGCAGGAACCCAGGAGGCGCTCGGGGACTCAGCAGGGCCCGCCCCTGGGGCCAGGGGTCTGGCAGGCTCCGGGGGCAAATGGACTACGGAAGCCGAGAGGGGCCCGTCCGCGCCAAAACCCAAAACGCGCTGCGGCCTCCAGGGACACAGGGGACACAAGTGGCTGTGTGGCTTGCAGTGCCCGACCAGAGGGAGGGAGGTTGTCTGGCTGCTGAGGCGCAGCTGGTGTCAGCCCTTCGGGGAACTGCCCGTGGATGCTTCGGGAATGGGGGATGCCAACTCAGAACCCCCATTCCCTGTGGCTGCAGCCAGCCAGGGGGCTCCAGGGTTGGGCGCGCCCGCGGGCCTGGGGGGCTTCTTGCCTGTGTGCAGGGCTTCTACGCACAAGGTGGCAGCTCATCCCGGCCCAAGGGTGGTGGCAGGAACCCAGGAGGCGCTCGGGGACTCAGCAGGGCCCGCCCCTGGGGCCAGGGGTCTGGCAGGCTCCGGGGGCAAATGGACTACGGAAGCCGAGAGGGGCCCGTCCGCGCCAAAACCCAAAACGCGCTGCGGCCTCCAGGGACACAGGGGACACAAGTGGCTGTGTGGCTTGCAGTGCCCGACCAGAGGGAGGGAGGTTGTCTGGCTGCTGAGGCGTAGCTGGTGTCAGCCCTTCGGGGAACTGCCCGTGGATGCTTCGGGAATGGGGGATGCCAACTCAGAACCCCCATTCCCTGTGGCTTCCGGCATCCAGGGGGCTCCAGGGTCGGGCGCGCCCGCGGGCCTGGGGGGCTTCCTGCCTGTGTGCAGGGCTTCTACGCACAAGGTGGCACCTCATCCCGGCCCAAGGGTGGTGGCAGGAACTCACGAGGCGCTCGGGAACTCAGCAGGGCCCGCCCCTGGGGCCAGGGGTCTGGCAGGCTCCGGGGCAAATGGACTACGGAAGCCGAGAGGGGCCCGTCCGCGCCAAAACCCAAAACGCGCTGCGGCCTCCAGGGACACAGGGGACACAAGTGGCTGTGTGGCTTGCAGTGCCCGACCAGAGGGAGGGAGGTTGTCTGGCTGCTGAGGCGCAGCCGGTGTCAGCCCTTCGGGGAACTGCCCGTGGATGCTTCGGGAATGGGGGCTGCCAACTCAGAACCCCCGTTCCCTGTGGCTGCAGCCAGCCAGGGGGCTCCAGGGTCGGGCGCGCCCGCGGGCCTGGGGGGCTTCTTGCCTGTGTGCAGGGCTTCTACGCACAAGGTGGCACCTCATCCCGGCCCAAGGGTGGTGGCAGGAACCCAGGAGGCGCTCGGGGACTCAGCAGGGCCCGCCCCTGGGGCCAGGGGTCTGGCAGGCTCCGGGGCAAATGGACTACGGAAGCCGAGAGGGGCCCATCCCCGCCAAAACCCAAAACGCGCTGCGGCCTCCAGGGACACAGGGGACACAAGTGGCTGTGTGGCTTGCAGTGCCCGACCAGAGGGAGGGAGGTTGTCTGGCTGCTGAGGCACAGCCGGTGTCAGCCCTTCGGGGAACTGCCCGTGGATGCTTCGGGAATGGGGGCTGCCAACTCAGAACCCCCGTTCCCTGTGGCTGCAGCCAGCCAGGGGGCTCCAGGGTCGGGCGCGCCCGCGGGCCTGGGGGGCTTCTTGCCTGTGTGCAGGGCTTCTACGCACAAGGTGGCACCTCATCCCGGCCCAAGGGTGGTGGCAGGAACCCAGGAGGCGCTCGAGGACTCAGCAGGGCCCGCCCCTGGGGCCAGGGGTCTGGCAGGCTCCGGGGGCAAATGGACTACGGAAGCCGAGAGGGGCCCGTCCGCGCCAAAACCCAAAACGCGCTGCGGCCTCCAGGGACACAGGGGACACAAGTGGCTGTGTGGCTTGCAGTGCCCGAGCAGAGAGAGGGAGGTTGTCTGGCTGCTGAGGCGCAGCCGGTGTCAGCCCTTCGGGGAACTGCCCGTGGATGCTTCGGGAATGGGGGCTGCCAACTCAGAACCTCCGTTCCCTGTGGCTGCAGCCAGCCAGGGGGCTCCAGGGTCGGGCGCGCCCGCGGGCCTGGGGGGCTTCCTACCTGTGTGCAGGGCTTCTACGCACAAGGTGGCACCTCATCCCGGCCCAAGGGTGGTGGCAGGAACTCACGAGGCGCTCGGGGACTCAGCAGGGCCCGCCCCTGGGGCCAGGGGTCTGGCAGGCTCCGGGGCAAATGGACTACGGAAACCGAGAGGGGCCCGTCCGCGCCAAAACCCAAAACGCGCTGCGGCCTCCAGGGACACAGGGGACACAAGTGGCTGTGTGGCTTGCAGTGCGCGACCAGAGGGAGGGAGGTTGTCTGGCTGCTGAGGCGCAGCCGGTGTCAGCCCTTCGGGGAACTGCCCGTGGATGCTTCGGGAATGGGGGCTGCCAACTCAGAACCCCCGTTCCCTGTGGCTGCAGCCAGCCAGGGGGCTCCAGGGTCGGGCGCGCCCGTGGGCCTGGGGGGCTTCTTGCCTGTGTGCAGGGCTTCTACGCACAAGGTGGCACCTCATCCCGGCCCAAGGGTGGTGGCAGGAACCCAGGAGGCGCTCGGGGACTCAGCAGGGCCCGCCCCTGGGGCCAGGGGTCTGGCAGGCTCCGGGGCAAATGGACTACGGAAGCCGAGAGGGGCCCGTCCGCGCCAAAACCCAAAACGCGCTGCGGCCTCCAGGGACACAGGGGACACAAGTGGCTGTGTGGCTTGCAGTGCCTGACCAGAGGGAGGGAGGTTGTCTGGCTGCTGAGGCGCAGCCGGTGTCAGCCCTTCGGGGAACTGCCCGTGGATGCTTCGGGAATGGGGGCTGCCAACTCAGAACCCCCATTCCCTGTGGCTGCAGCCAGCCAGGGGGCTCCAGGGTTGGGCGCGCCCGCGGGCCTGGGGGGCTTCTTGCCTGTGTGCAGGGCTTCTACGCACAAGGTGGCAGCTCATCCCGGCCCAAGGGTGGTGGCAGGAACCCAGGAGGCGCTCGGGGACTCAGCAGGGCCCGCCCCTGGGGCCAGGGGTCTGGCAGGCTCCGGGGGCAAATGGACTACGGAAGCCGAGAGGGGCCCGTCCGCGCCAAAACCCAAAACGCGCTGCGGCCTCCAGGGACACAGGGGACACAAGTGGCTGTGTGGCTTGCAGTGCCCGACCAGAGGGAGGGAGGTTGTCTGGCTGCTGAGGCGCAGCTGGTGTCAGCCCTTCGGGGAACTGCCCGTGGATGCTTCGGGAATGGGGGATGCCAACTCAGAACCCCCATTCCCTGTGGCTGCAGCCAGCCAGGGGGCTCCAGGGTCGGGCGCGCCCGCGGGCCTGGGGGGCTTCCTGCCTGTGTGCAGGGCTTCTACGCACAAGGTGGCAGCTCATCCCGGCCCAAGGGTGGTGGCAGGAACTCACGAGGCGCTCGGGAACTCAGCAGGGCCCGCCCCTGGGGCCAGGGTTCTGGCAGGCTCCGGGGGCAAATGGACTACGGAAGCCGAGAGGGGCCCGTCCGCGCCAAAACCCAAAACGCGCTGCGGCCTCCAGGGACACAGGGGACACAAGTGGCTGTGTGGCTTGCAGTGCCCGACCAGAGGGAGGGAGGTTGTCTGGCTGCTGAGGCGCAGCCGGTGTCAGCCCTTCGGGGAACTGCCCGTGGATGCTTCGGGAATGGGGGCTGCCAACTCAGAACCCCCGTTCCCTGTGGCTGCAGCCAGCCAGGGGGCTCCAGGGTCGGGCGCGCCCGCGGGCCTGGGGGGCTTCTTGCCTGTGTGCAGGGCTTCTACGCACAAGGTGGCACCTCATCCCGGCCCAAGGGTGGTGGCAGGAACCCAGGAGGCGCTCGGGGACTCAGCAGGGCCCGCCCCTGGGGCCAGGGGTCTGGCAGGCTCCGGGGCAAATGGACTACGGAAGCCGAGAGGGGCCCGTCCCCGCCAAAACCCAAAACGCGCTGCGGCCTCCAGGGACACAGGGGACACAAGTGGCTGTGTGGCTTGCAGTGCCCGACCAGAGGGAGGGAGGTTGTCTGGCTGCTGAGGCACAGCCGGTGTCAGCCCTTCGGGGAACTGCCCGTGGATGCTTCGGGAATGGGGGCTGCCAACTCAGAACCCCCGTTCCCTGTGGCTGCAGCCAGCCAGGGGGCTCCAGGGTCGGGCGCGCCCGCGGGCCTGGGGGGCTTCCTACCTGTGTGCAGGGCTTCTATGCACAAGGTGGCACCTCATCCCGGCCCAAGGGTGGTGGCAGGAACTAACGAGGCGCTCGGGGACTCAGCAGGGCCCGCCCCTGGGGCCAGGGGTCTGGCAGGCTCCGGGGCAAATGGACTACGGAAACCGAGAGGGGCCCGTCCGCGCCAAAACCCAAAACGCGCTGCGGCCTCCAGGGACACAGGGGACACAAGTGGCTGTGTGGCTTGCAGTGCGCGACCAGAGGGAGGGAGGTTGTCTGGCTGCTGAGGCGCAGCCGGTGTCAGCCCTTCGGGGAACTGCCCGTGGATGCTTCGGGAATGGGGGCTGCCAACTCAGAACCCCCGTTCCCTGTGGCTGCAGCCAGCCAGGGGGCTCCAGGGTCGGGTGCGCCCGTGGGCCTGGGGGGCTTCTTGCCTGTGTGCAGGGCTTCTACGCACAAGGTGGCACCTCATCCCGGCCCAAGGGTGGTGGCAGGAACCCAGGAGGCGCTCGGGGACTCATCAGGGCCCGCCCCTGGGGCCAGGGGACTGGCAGGCTCCGGGGCAAATGGACTACGGAAGCCGAGAGGGGCCCGTCCGCGCCAAAACCCAAAACGCGCTGCGGCCTCCAGGGACACAGGGGACACAAGTGGCTGTGTGGCTTGCAGTGCCCGACCAGAGGGAGGGAGGTTGTCTGGCTGCTGAGGCGCAGCCGGTGTCAGCCCTTCGGGGAACTGCCCGTGGATGCTTCGGGAATGGGGGCTGCCAACTCAGAACCCCCATTCCCTGTGGCTGCAGCCAGCCAGGGGGCTCCAGGGTCGGGCGCGCCCGCGGGCCTGGGGGGCTTCTTGCCTGTGTGCAGGGCTTCTACGCACAAGGTGGCACCTCATCCCGGCCCAAGGGTGGTGGCAGGAACCCAGGAGGCGCTCGGGGACTCAGCAGGGCCCGCCCCTGGGGCCAGGGGTCTGGCAGGCTCCGGGGGCAAATGGACTACGGAAGCCGAGAGGGGCCCGTCCGCGCCAAAACCCAAAACGCGCTGCGGCCTCCAGGGACACAGGGGACACAAGTGGCTGTGTGGCTTGCAGTGCCCGACCAGAGGGAGGGAGGTTGTCTGGCTGCTGAGGCGCAGCTGGTGTCAGCCCTTCGGGGAACTGCCCGTGGATGCTTCGGGAATGGGGGATGCCAACTCAGAACCCCCATTCCCTGTGGCTGCAGCCAGCCAGGGGGCTCCAGGGTCGGGCGCGCCCGCGGGCCTGGGGGGCTTCCTACCTGTGTGCAGGGCTTCTACGCACAAGGTGGCACCTCATCCCGGCCCAAGGGTGGTGGCAGGAACTCACGAGGCGCTCGGGGACTCAGCAGGGCCCGCCCCTGGGGCCAGGGGTCTGGCAGGCTCCGGGGCAAATGGACTACGGAAGCCGAGAGGGGCCCGTCCGCGCCAAAACCCAAAACGCGCTGCGGCCTCCAGGGACACAGGGGACACAAGTGGCTGTGTGGCTTGCAGTGCGCGACCAGAGGGAGGGAGGTTGTCTGGCTGCTGAGGCGCAGCCGGTGTCAGCCCTTCGGGGAACTGCCCGTGGATGCTTCGGGAATGGGGGCTGCCAACTCAGAACCCCCGTTCCCTGTGGCTGCAGCCAGCCAGGGGGCTCCAGGGTCGGGCGCGCCCGTGGGCCTGGGGGGCTTCTTGCCTGTGTGCAGGGCTTCTACGCACAAGGTGGCACCTCATCCCGGCCCAAGGGTGGTGGCAGGAACCCAGGAGGCGCTCGGGGACTCAGCAGGGCCCGCCCCTGGGGCCAGGGGTCTGGCAGGCTCCGGGGCAAATGGACTACGGAAGCCGAGAGGGGCCCGTCCGCGCCAAAACCCAAAACGCGCTGCGGCCTCCAGGGACACAGGGGACACAAGTGGCTGTGTGGCTTGCAGTGCCCGACCAGAGGGAGGGAGGTTGTCTGGCTGCTGAGGCGCAGCCGGTGTCAGCCCTTCGGGGAACTGCCCGTGGATGCTTCGGGAATGGGGGCTGCCAACTCAGAACCCCCATTCCCTGTGGCTGCAGCCAGCCAGGGGGCTCCAGGGTTGGGCGCGCCCGCGGGCCTGGGGGGCTTCTTGCCTGTGTGCAGGGCTTCTACGCACAAGGTGGCAGCTCATCCCGGCCCAAGGGTGGTGGCAGGAACCCAGGAGGCGCTCGGGGACTCAGCAGGGCCCGCCCCTGGGGCCAGGGGTCTGGCAGGCTCCGGGGGCAAATGGACTACGGAAGCCGAGAGGGGCCCGTCCGCGCCAAAACCCAAAACGCGCTGCGGCCTCCAGGGACACAGGGGACACAAGTGGCTGTGTGGCTTGCAGTGCCCGACCAGAGGGAGGGAGGTTGTCTGGCTGCTGAGGCGCAGCTGGTGTCAGCCCTTCGGGGAAATGCCCGTGGATGCTTCGGGAATGGGGGATGCCAACTCAGAACCCCCATTCCCTGTGGCTGCAGCCAGCCAGGGGGCTCCAGGGTCGGGCGCGCCCGCGGGCCTGGGGGGCTTCCTGCCTGTGTGCAGGGCTTCTACGCACAAGGTGGCACCTCATCCCGGCCCAAGGGTGGTGGCAGGAACTCACGAGGCGCTCGGGGACTCAGCAGGGCCCGCCCCTGGGGCCAGGGGTCTGGCAGGCTCCGGGGCAAATGGACTACGGAAACCGAGAGGGGCCCATCCGCGCCAAAACCCAAAACGCGCTGCGGCCTCCAGGGACACAGGGGACACAAGTGGCTGTGTGGCTTGCAGTGCGCGACCAGAGGGAGGGAGGTTGTCTGGCTGCTGAGGCGCAGCCGGTGTCAGCCCTTCGGGGAACTGCCCGTGGATGCTTCGGGAATGGGGGCTGCCAACTCAGAACCCCCGTTCCCTGTGGCTGCAGCCAGCCAGGGGGCTCCAGGGTCGGGCGCGCCCGTGGGCCTGGGGGGCTTCTTGCCTGTGTGCAGGGCTTCTACGCACAAGGTGGCACCTCATCCCGGCCCAAGGGTGGTGGCAGGAACCCAGGAGGCGCTCGGGGACTCAGCAGGGCCCGCCCCTGGGGCCAGGGGTCTGGCAGGCTCCGGGGCAAATGGACTACGGAAGCCGAGAGGGGCCCGTCCGCGCCAAAACCCAAAACGCGCTGCGGCCTCCAGGGACACAGGGGACACAAGTGGCTGTGTGGCTTGCAGTGCCCGAGCAGAGGGAGGGAGGTTGTCTGGCTGCTGAGGCGCAGCCGGTGTCAGCCCTTCGGGGAACTGCCCGTGGATGCTTCGGGAATGGGGGCTGCCAACTCAGAACCCCCATTCCCTGTGGCTGCAGCCAGCCAGGGGGCTCCAGGGTTGGGCGCGCCCGCGGGCCTGGGGGGCTTCTTGCCTGTGTGCAGGGCTTCTACGCACAAGGTGGCAGCTCATCCCGGCCCAAGGGTGGTGGCAGGAACCCAGGAGGCGCTCGGGGACTCAGCAGGGCCCGCCCCTGGGGCCAGGGGTCTGGCAGGCTCCGGGGGCAAATGGACTACGGAAGCCGAGAGGGGCCCGTCCGCGCCAAAACCCAAAACGTGCTGCGGCCTCCAGGGACACAGGGGACACAAGTGGCTGTGTGGCTTGCAGTGCCCGACCAGAGGGAGGGAGGTTGTCTGGCTGCTGAGGCGCAGCCGGTGTCAGCCCTTCGGGGAACTGCCCGTGGATGCTTCGGGAATGGGGGCTGCCAACTCAGAACCCCCGTTCCCTGTGGCTGCAGCCAGCCAGGGGGCTCCAGGGTTGGGCGCGCCCGCGGGCCTGGGGGGCTTCTTGCCTGTGTGCAGGGCTTCTACGCACAAGGTGGCAGCTCATCCCGGCCCAAGGGTGGTGGCAGGAACCCAGGAGGCGCTCGGGGACTCAGCAGGGCCCGCCCCTGGGGCCAGGGGTCTGGCAGGCTCCGGGGGCAAATGGACTACGGAAGCCGAGAGGGGCCCGTCCGCGCCAAAACCCAAAACGCGCTGCGGCCTCCAGGGACACAGGGGACACAAGTGGCTGTGTGGCTTGCAGTGCCCGACCAGAGGGAGGGAGGTTGTCTGGCTGCTGAGGCGTAGCTGGTGTCAGCCCTTCGGGGAACTGCCCGTGGATGCTTCGGGAATGGGGGATGCCAACTCAGAACCCCCATTCCCTGTGGCTTCCGGCATCCAGGGGGCTCCAGGGTCGGGCGCGCCCGCGGGCCTGGGGGGCTTCCTGCCTGTGTGCAGGGCTTCTACGCACAAGGTGGCACCTCATCCCGGCCCAAGGGTGGTGGCAGGAACTCACGAGGCGCTCGGGAACTCAGCAGGGCCCGCCCCTGGGGCCAGGGGTCTGGCAGGCTCCGGGGCAAATGGACTACGGAAGCCGAGAGGGGCCCGTCCGCGCCAAAACCCAAAACGCGCTGCGGCCTCCAGGGACACAGGGGACACAAGTGGCTGTGTGGCTTGCAGTGCCCGACCAGAGGGAGGGAGGTTGTCTGGCTGCTGAGGCGCAGCCGGTGTCAGCCCTTCGGGGAACTGCCCGTGGATGCTTCGGGAATGGGGGCTGCCAACTCAGAACCCCCGTTCCCTGTGGCTGCAGCCAGCCAGGGGGCTCCAGGGTCGGGCGCGCCCGCGGGCCTGGGGGGCTTCTTGCCTGTGTGCAGGGCTTCTACGCACAAGGTGGCACCTCATCCCGGCCCAAGGGTGGTGGCAGGAACCCAGGAGGCGCTCGGGGACTCAGCAGGGCCCGCCCCTGGGGCCAGGGGTCTGGCAGGCTCCGGGGCAAATGGACTACGGAAGCCGAGAGGGGCCCATCCCCGCCAAAACCCAAAACGCGCTGCGGCCTCCAGGGACACAGGGGACACAAGTGGCTGTGTGGCTTGCAGTGCCCGACCAGAGGGAGGGAGGTTGTCTGGCTGCTGAGGCACAGCCGGTGTCAGCCCTTCGGGGAACTGCCCGTGGATGCTTCGGGAATGGGGGCTGCCAACTCAGAACCCCCGTTCCCTGTGGCTGCAGCCAGCCAGGGGGCTCCAGGGTCGGGCGCGCCCGCGGGCCTGGGGGGCTTCTTGCCTGTGTGCAGGGCTTCTACGCACAAGGTGGCACCTCATCCCGGCCCAAGGGTGGTGGCAGGAACCCAGGAGGCGCTCGAGGACTCAGCAGGGCCCGCCCCTGGGGCCAGGGGTCTGGCAGGCTCCGGGGGCAAATGGACTACGGAAGCCGAGAGGGGCCCGTCCGCGCCAAAACCCAAAACGCGCTGCGGCCTCCAGGGACACAGGGGACACAAGTGGCTGTGTGGCTTGCAGTGCCCGAGCAGAGGGAGGGAGGTTGTCTGGCTGCTGAGGCGCAGCCGGTGTCAGCCCTTCGGGGAACTGCCCGTGGATGCTTCGGGAATGGGGGCTGCCAACTCAGAACCTCCGTTCCCTGTGGCTGCAGCCAGCCAGGGGGCTCCAGGGTCGGGCGCGCCCGCGGGCCTGGGGGGCTTCCTACCTGTGTGCAGGGCTTCTATGCACAAGGTGGCACCTCATCCCGGCCCAAGGGTGGTGGCAGGAACTCACGAGGCGCTCGGGGACTCAGCAGGGCCCGCCCCTGGGGCCAGGGGTCTGGCAGGCTCCGGGGCGAATGGACTACGGAAACCGAGAGGGGCCCGTCCGCGCCAAAACCCAAAACGCGCTGCGGCCTCCAGGGACACAGGGGACACAAGTGGCTGTGTGGCTTGCAGTGCGCGACCAGAGGGAGGGAGGTTGTCTGGCTGCTGAGGCGCAGCCGGTGTCAGCCCTTCGGGGAACTGCCCGTGGATGCTTCGGGAATGGGGGCTGCCAACTCAGAACCCCCGTTCCCTGTGGCTGCAGCCAGCCAGGGGGCTCCAGGGTCGGGCGCGCCCGTGGGCCTGGGGGGCTTCTTGCCTGTGTGCAGGGCTTCTACGCACAAGGTGGCACCTCATCCCGGCCCAAGGGTGGTGGCAGGAACCCAGGAGGCGCTCGGGGACTCAGCAGGGCCCGCCCCTGGGGCCAGGGGTCTGGCAGGCTCCGGGGGCAAATGGACTACGGAAGCCGAGAGGGGCCCGTCCGCGCCAAAACCCAAAACGCGCTGCGGCCTCCAGGGACACAGGGGACACAAGTGGCTGTGTGGCTTGCAGTGCCCGACCAGAGGGAGGGAGGTTGTCTGGCTGCTGAGGCGCAGCTGGTGTCAGCCCTTCGGGGAACTGCCCGTGGATGCTTCGGGAATGGGGGATGCCAACTCAGAACCCCCATTCCCTGTGGCTGCAGCCAGCCAGGGGGCTCCAGGGTCGGGCGCGCCCGCGGGCCTGGGGGGCTTCCTACCTGTGTGCAGGGCTTCTACGCACAAGGTGGCACCTCATCCCGGCCCAAGGGTGGTGGCAGGAACTCACGAGGCGCTCGGGGACTCAGCAGGGCCCGCCCCTGGGGCCAGGGGTCTGGCAGGCTCCGGGGCAAATGGACTACGGAAACCGAGAGGGGCCCGTCCGCGCCAAAACCCAAAACGCGCTGCGGCCTCCAGGGACACAGGGGACACAAGTGGCTGTGTGGCTTGCAGTGCGCGACCAGAGGGAGGGAGGTTGTCTGGCTGCTGAGGCGCAGCCGGTGTCAGCCCTTCGGGGAACTGCCCGTGGATGCTTCGGGAATGGGGGCTGCCAACTCAGAACCCCCGTTCCCTGTGGCTGCAGCCAGCCAGGGGGCTCCAGGGTCGGGCGCGCCCGTGGGCCTGGGGGGCTTCTTGCCTGTGTGCAGGGCTTCTACGCACAAGGTGGCACCTCATCCCGGCCCAAGGGTGGTGGCAGGAACCCAGGAGGCGCTCGGGGACTCAGCAGGGCCCGCCCCTGGGGCCAGGGGTCTGGCAGGCTCCGGGGCAAATGGACTACGGAAGCCGAGAGGGGCCCGTCCGCGCCAAAACCCAAAACGCGCTGCGGCCTCCAGGGACACAGGGGACACAAGTGGCTGTGTGGCTTGCAGTGCCCGACCAGAGGGAGGGAGGTTGTCTGGCTGCTGAGGCGCAGCCGGTGTCAGCCCTTCGGGGAACTGCCCGTGGATGCTTCGGGAATGGGGGCTGCCAACTCAGAACCCCCATTCCCTGTGGCTGCAGCCAGCCAGGGGGCTCCAGGGTTGGGCGCGCCCGCGGGCCTGGGGGGCTTCTTGCCTGTGTGCAGGGCTTCTACGCACAAGGTGGCAGCTCATCCCGGCCCAAGGGTGGTGGCAGGAACCCAGGAGGCGCTCGGGGACTCAGCAGGGCCCGCCCCTGGGGCCAGGGGTCTGGCAGGCTCCGGGGGCAAATGGACTACGGAAGCCGAGAGGGGCCCGTCCGCGCCAAAACCCAAAACGCGCTGCGGCCTCCAGGGACACAGGGGACACAAGTGGCTGTGTGGCTTGCAGTGCCCGACCAGAGGGAGGGAGGTTGTCTGGCTGCTGAGGCGCAGCTGGTGTCAGCCCTTCGGGGAACTGCCCGTGGATGCTTCGGGAATGGGGGATGCCAACTCAGAACCCCCATTCCCTGTGGCTGCAGCCAGCCAGGGGGCTCCAGGGTCGGGCGCGCCCGCGGGCCTGGGGGGCTTCCTGCCTGTGTGCAGGGCTTCTACGCACAAGGTGGCACCTCATCCCGGCCCAAGGGTGGTGGCAGGAACTCACGAGGCGCTCGGGAACTCAGCAGGGCCCGCCCCTGGGGCCAGGGTTCTGGCAGGCTCCGGGGGCAAATGGACTACGGAAGCCGAGAGGGGCCCGTCCGCGCCAAAACCCAAAACGCGCTGCGGCCTCCAGGGACACAGGGGACACAAGTGGCTGTGTGGCTTGCAGTGCCCGACCAGAGGGAGGGAGGTTGTCTGGCTGCTGAGGCGCAGCCGGTGTCAGCCCTTCGGGGAACTGCCCGTGGATGCTTCGGGAATGGGGGCTGCCAACTCAGAACCCCCATTCCCTGTGGCTGCAGCCAGCCAGGGGGCTCCAGGGTTGGGCGCGCCCGCGGGCCTGGGGGGCTTCTTGCCTGTGTGCAGGGCTTCTACGCACAAGGTGGCACCTCATCCCGGCCCAAGGGTGGTGGCAGGAACCCAGGAGGCGCTCGGGGACTCAGCAGGGCCCGCCCCTGGGGCCAGGGGTCTGGCAGGCTCCGGGGGCAAATGGACTACGGAAGCCGAGAGGGGCCCGTCCGCGCCAAAACCCAAAACGCGCTGCGGCCTCCAGGGACACAGGGGACACAAGTGGCTGTGTGGCTTGCAGTGCCCGACCAGAGGGAGGGAGGTTGTCTGGCTGCTGAGGCGTAGCTGGTGTCAGCCCTTCGGGGAACTGCCCGTGGATGCTTCGGGAATGGGGGATGCCAACTCAGAACCCCCATTCCCTGTGGCTTCCCGCATCCAGGGGGCTCCAGGGTCGGGCGCGCCCGCGGGCCTGGGGGGCTTCCTGTCTGTGTGCAGGGCTTCTACGCACAAGGTGGCACCTCATCCCGGCCCAAGGGTGGTGGCAGGAACTCACGAGGCGCTCGGGAACTCAGCAGGGCCCGCCCCTGGGGCCAGGGGTCTGGCAGGCTCCGGGGCAAATGGACTACGGAAGCCGAGAGGGGCCCGTCCGCGCCAAAACCCAAAACGCGCTGCGGCCTCCAGGGACACAGGGGACACAAGTGGCTGTGTGGCTTGCAGTGCCCGACCAGAGGGAGGGAGGTTGTCTGGCTGCTGAGGCGCAGCCGGTGTCAGCCCTTCGGGGAACTGCCCGTGGATGCTTCGGGAATGGGGGCTGCCAACTCAGAACCCCCGTTCCCTGTGGCTGCAGCCAGCCAGGGGGCTCCAGGGTCGGGCGCGCCCGCGGGCCTGGGGGGCTTCTTGCCTGTGTGCAGGGCTTCTACGCACAAGGTGGCACCTCATCCCGGCCCAAGGGTGGTGGCAGGAACCCAGGAGGCGCTCGGGGACTCAGCAGGGCCCGCCCCTGGGGCCAGGGGTCTGGCAGGCTCCGGGGCAAATGGACTACGGAAGCCGAGAGGGGCCCGTCCCCGCCAAAACCCAAAACGCGCTGCGGCCTCCAGGGACACAGGGGACACAAGTGGCTGTGTGGCTTGCAGTGCCCGACCAGAGGGAGGGAGGTTGTCTGGCTGCTGAGGCACAGCCGGTGTCAGCCCTTCGGGGAACTGCCCGTGGATGCTTCGGGAATGGGGGCTGCCAACTCAGAACCCCCGTTCCCTGTGGCTGCAGCCAGCCAGGGGGCTCCAGGGTCGGGCGCGCCCGCGGGCCTGGGGGGCTTCTTGCCTGTGTGCAGGGCTTCTACGCACAAGGTGGCACCTCATCCCGGCCCAAGGGTGGTGGCAGGAACCCAGGAGGCGCTCGAGGACTCAGCAGGGCTCGCCCCTGGGGCCAGGGGTCTGGCAGGCTCCGGGGGCAAATGGACTACGGAAGCCGAGAGGGGCCCGTCCGCGCCAAAACCCAAAACGCGCTGCGGCCTCCAGGGACACAGGGGACACAAGTGGCTGTGTGGCTTGCAGTGCCCGAGCAGAGGGAGGGAGGTTGTCTGGCTGCTGAGGCGCAGCCGGTGTCAGCCCTTCGGGGAACTGCCCGTGGATGCTTCGGGAATGGGGGCTGCCAACTCAGAACCCCCGTTCCCTGTGGCTGCAGCCAGCCAGGGGGCTCCAGGGTCGGGCGCGCCCGCGGGCCTGGGGGGCTTCCTACCTGTGTGCAGGGCTTCTACGCACAAGGTGGCACCTCATCCCGGCCCAAGGGTGGTGGCAGGAACTCACGAGGCGCTCGGGGACTCAGCAGGGCCCGCCCCTGGGGCCAGGGGTCTGGCAGGCTCCGGGGCAAATGGACTACGGAAACCGAGAGGGGCCCGTCCGCGCCAAAACCCAAAACGCGCTGCGGCCTCCAGGGACACAGGGGACACAAGTGGCTGTGTGGCTTGCAGTGCGCGACCAGAGGGAGGGAGGTTGTCTGGCTGCTGAGGCGCAGCCGGTGTCAGCCCTTCGGGGAACTGCCCGTGGATGCTTCGGGAATGGGGGCTGCCAACTCAGAACCCCCGTTCCCTGTGGCTGCAGCCAGCCAGGGGGCTCCAGGGTCGGGCGCGCCCGTGGGCCTGGGGGGCTTCTTGCCTGTGTGCAGGGCTTCTACGCACAAGGTGGCACCTCATCCCGGCCCAAGGGTGGTGGCAGGAACCCAGGAGGCGCTCGGGGACTCAGCAGGGCCCGCCCCTGGGGCCAGGGGTCTGGCAGGCTCCGGGGCAAATGGACTACGGAAGCCGAGAGGGGCCCGTCCGCGCCAAAACCCAAAACGCGCTGCGGCCTCCAGGGACACAGGGGACACAAGTGGCTGTGTGGCTTGCAGTGCCCGACCAGAGGGAGGGAGGTTGTCTGGCTGCTGAGGCGCAGCCGGTGTCAGCCCTTCGGGGAACTGCCCGTGGATGCTTCGGGAATGGGGGCTGCCAACTCAGAACCCCCATTCCCTGTGGCTGCAGCCAGCCAGGGGGCTCCAGGGTCGGGCGCGCCCGCGGGCCTGGGGGGCTTCTTGCCTGTGTGCAGGGCTTCTACGCACAAGGTGGCACCTCATCCCGGCCCAAGGGTGGTGGCAGGAACCCAGGAGGCGCTCGGGGACTCAGCAGGGCCCGCCCCTGGGGCCAGGGGTCTGGCAGGCTCCGGGGGCAAATGGACTACGGAAGCCGAGAGGGGCCCGTCCGCGCCAAAACCCAAAACGCGCTGCGGCCTCCAGGGACACAGGGGACACAAGTGGCTGTGTGGCTTGCAGTGCCCGACCAGAGGGAGGGAGGTTGTCTGGCTGCTGAGGCGCAGCCGGTGTCAGCCCTTCGGGGAACTGCCCGTGGATGCTTCGGGAATGGGGGCTGCCAACTCAGAACCCCCATTCCCTGTGGCTGCAGCCAGCCAGGGGGCTCCAGGGTTGGGCGCGCCCGCGGGCCTGGGGGGCTTCTTGCCTGTGTGCAGGGCTTCTACGCACAAGGTGGCAGCTCATCCCGGCCCAAGGGTGGTGGCAGGAACCCAGGAGGCGCTCGGGGACTCAGCAGGGCCCGCCCCTGGGGCCAGGGGTCTGGCAGGCTCCGGGGGCAAATGGACTACGGAAGCCGAGAGGGGCCCGTCCGCGCCAAAACCCAAAACGCGCTGCGGCCTCCAGGGACACAGGGGACACAAGTGGCTGTGTGGCTTGCAGTGCCCGACCAGAGGGAGGGAGGTTGTCTGGCTGCTGAGGCGCAGCTGGTGTCAGCCCTTCGGGGAACTGCCCGTGGATGCTTCGGGAATGGGGGATGCCAACTCAGAACCCCCATTCCCTGTGGCTGCAGCCAGCCAGGGGGCTCCAGGGTCGGGCGCGCCCGCGGGCCTGGGGGGCTTCCTGCCTGTGTGCAGGGCTTCTACGCACAAGGTGGCACCTCATCCCGGCCCAAGGGTGGTGGCAGGAACTCACGAGGCGCTCGGGAACTCAGCAGGGCCCGCCCCTGGGGCCAGGGTTCTGGCAGGCTCCGGGGGCAAATGGACTACGGAAGCCGAGAGGGGCCCGTCCGCGCCAAAACCCAAAACGCGCTGCGGCCTCCAGGGACACAGGGGACACAAGTGGCTGTGTGGCTTGCAGTGCCCGACCAGAGGGAGGGAGGTTGTCTGGCTGCTGAGGCGCAGCCGGTGTCAGCCCTTCGGGGAACTGCCCGTGGATGCTTCGGGAATGGGGGCTGCCAACTCAGAACCCCCATTCCCTGTGGCTGCAGCCAGCCAGGGGGCTCCAGGGTTGGGCGCGCCCGCGGGCCTGGGGGGCTTCTTGCCTGTGTGCAGGGCTTCTACGCACAAGGTGGCACCTCATCCCGGCCCAAGGGTGGTGGCAGGAACCCAGGAGGCGCTCGGGGACTCAGCAGGGCCCGCCCCTGGGGCCAGGGGTCTGGCAGGCTCCGGGGGCAAATGGACTACGGAAGCCGAGAGGGGCCCGTCCGCGCCAAAACCCAAAACGCGCTGCGGCCTCCAGGGACACAGGGGACACAAGTGGCTGTGTGGCTTGCAGTGCCCGACCAGAGGGAGGGAGGTTGTCTGGCTGCTGAGGCGTAGCTGGTGTCAGCCCTTCGGGGAACTGCCCGTGGATGCTTCGGGAATGGGGGGATGCCAACTCAGAACCCCCATTCCCTGTGGCTTCCGGCATCCAGGGGGCTCCAGGGTCGGGCGCGCCCGCGGGCCTGGGGGGCTTCCTGCCTGTGTGCAGGGCTTCTACGCACAAGGTGGCACCTCATCCCGGCCCAAGGGTGGTGGCAGGAACTCACGAGGCGCTCGGGAACTCAGCAGGGCCCGCCCCTGGGGCCAGGGGTCTGGCAGGCTCCGGGGCAAATGGACTACGGAAGCCGAGAGGGGCCCGTCCGCGCCAAAACCCAAAACGCGCTGCGGCCTCCAGGGACACAGGGGACACAAGTGGCTGTGTGGCTTGCAGTGCCCGACCAGAGGGAGGGAGGTTGTCTGGCTGCTGAGGCGCAGCTGGTGTCAGCCCTTCGGGGAACTGCCCGTGGATGCTTCGGGAATGGGGGCTGCCAACTCAGAACCCCCGTTCCCTGTGGCTGCAGCCAGCCAGGGGGCTCCAGGGTCGGGCGCGCCCGTGGGCCTGGGGGGCTTCTTGCCTGTGTGCAGGGCTTCTACGCACAAGGTGGCACCTCATCCCGGCCCAAGGGTGGTGGCAGGAACCCAGGAGGCGCTCGGGGACTCAGCAGGGCCCGCCCCTGGGGCCAGGGGTCTGGCAGGCTCCGGGGCAAATGGACTACGGAAGCCGAGAGGGGCCCATCCCCGCCAAAACCCAAAACGCGCTGCGGCCTCCAGGGACACAGGGGACACAAGTGGCTGTGTGGCTTGCAGTGCCCGACCAGAGGGAGGGAGGTTGTCTGGCTGCTGAGGCGCAGCCGGTGTCAGCCCTTCGGGGAACTGCCCGTGGATGCTTCGGGAATGGGGGCTGCCAACTCAGAACCCCCGTTCCCTGTGGCTGCAGCCAGCCAGGGGGCTCCAGGGTCGGGCGCGCCCGCGGGCCTGGGGGGCTTCTTGCCTGTGTGCAGGGCTTCTACGCACAAGGTGGCACCTCATCCCGGCCCAAGGGTGGTGGCAGGAACCCAGGAGGCGCTCGGGGACTCAGCAGGGCCCGCCCCTGGGGCCAGGGGTCTGGCAGGCTCCGGGGCAAATGGACTACGGAAACCGAGAGGGGCCCGTCCGCGCCAAAACCCAAAACGCGCTGCGGCCTCCAGGGACACAGGGGACACAAGTGGCTGTGTGGCTTGCAGTGCGCGACCAGAGGGAGGGAGGTTGTCTGGCTGCTGAGGCGCAGCCGGTGTCAGCCCTTCGGGGAACTGCCCGTGGATGCTTCGGGAATGGGGGCTGCCAACTCAGAACCCCCGTTCCCTGTGGCTGCAGCCAGCCAGGGGGCTCCAGGGTCGGGCGCGCCCGTGGGCCTGGGGGGCTTCTTGCCTGTGTGCAGGGCTTCTACGCACAAGGTGGCACCTCATCCCGGCCCAAGGGTGGTGGCAGGAACCCAGGAGGCGCTCGGGGACTCAGCAGGGCCCGCCCCTGGGGCCAGGGGTCTGGCAGGCTCCGGGGCAAATGGACTACGGAAGCCGAGAGGGGCCCGTCCGCGCCAAAACCCAAAACGCGCTGCGGCCTCCAGGGACACAGGGGACACAAGTGGCTGTGTGGCTTGCAGTGCCCGACCAGAGGGAGGGAGGTTGTCTGGCTGCTGAGGCGCAGCCGGTGTCAGCCCTTCGGGGAACTGCCCGTGGATGCTTCGGGAATGGGGGGCTGCCAACTCAGAACCCCCGTTCCCTGTGGCTGCAGCCAGCCAGGGGGCTCCAGGGTCGGGCGCGCCCGCGGGCCTGGGGGGCTTCTTGCCTGTGTGCAGGGCTTCTACGCACAAGGTGGCACCTCATCCCGGCCCAAGGGTGGTGGCAGGAACCCAGGAGGCGCTCGGGGACTCAGCAGGGCCCGCCCCTGGGGCCAGGGGTCTGGCAGGCTCCGGGGGCAAATGGACTACGGAAGCCGAGAGGGGCCCGTCCGCGCCAAAACCCAAAACGCGCTGCGGCCTCCAGGGACACAGGGGACACAAGTGGCTGTGTGGCTTGCAGTGCCCGACCAGAGGGAGGGAGGTTGTCTGGCTGCTGAGGCGCAGCTGGTGTCAGCCCTTCGGGGAACTGCCCGTGGATGCTTCGGGAATGGGGGATGCCAACTCAGAACCCCCATTCCCTGTGGCTGCAGCCAGCCAGGGGGCTCCAGGGTCAGGCGCGCCCGCGGGCCTGGGGGGCTTCCTGCCTGTGTGCAGGGCTTCTACGCACAAGGTGGCACCTCATCCCGGCCCAAGGGTGGTGGCAGGAACTCACGAGGCGCTCGGGAACTCAGCAGGGCCCGCCCCTGGGGCCAGGGTTCTGGCAGGCTCCGGGGGCAAATGGACTACGGAAGCCGAGAGGGGCCCGTCCGCGCCAAAACCCAAAACGCGCTGCGGCCTCCAGGGACACAGGGGACACAAGTGGCTGTGTGGCTTGCAGTGCCCGACCAGAGGGAGGGAGGTTTGTCTGGCTGCTGAGGCGCAGCCGGTGTCAGCCCTTCGGGGAACTGCCCGTGGATGCTTCGGGAATGGGGGCTGCCAACTCAGAACCCCCATTCCCTGTGGCTGCAGCCAGCCAGGGGGCTCCAGGGTTGGGCGCGCCCGCGGGCCTGGGGGGCTTCTTGCCTGTGTGCAGGGCTTCTACGCACAAGGTGGCACCTCATCCCGGCCCAAGGGTGGTGGCAGGAACCCAGGAGGCGCTCGGGGACTCAGCAGGGCCCGCCCCTGGGGCCAGGGGTCTGGCAGGCTCCGGGGGCAAATGGACTACGGAAGCCGAGAGGGGCCCGTCCGCGCCAAAACCCAAAACGCGCTGTGGCCTCCAGGGACACAGGGGACACAAGTGGCTGTGTGGCTTGCAGTGCCCGACCAGAGGGAGGGAGGTTGTCTGGCTGCTGAGGCGTAGCTGGTGTCAGCCCTTCGGGGAACTGCCCGTGGATGCTTCGGGAATGGGGGATGCCAACTCAGAACCCCCATTCCCTGTGGCTTCCGGCATCCAGGGGGCTCCAGGGTCGGGCGCGCCCGCGGGCCTGGGGGGCTTCCTGCCTGTGTGCAGGGCTTCTACGCACAAGGTGGGCACCTCATCCCGGCCCAAGGGTGGTGGCAGGAACTCACGAGGCGCTCGGGAACTCAGCAGGGCCCGCCCCTGGGGCCAGGGGTCTGGCAGGCTCCGGGGCAAATGGACTACGGAAGCCGAGAGGGGCCCGTCCGCGCCAAAACCCAAAACGCGCTGCGGCCTCCAGGGACACAGGGGACACAAGTGGCTGTGTGGCTTGCAGTGCGCGACCAGAGGGAGGGAGGTTGTCTGGCTGCTGAGGCGCAGCCGGTGTCAGCCCTTCGGGGAACTGCCCGTGGATGCTTCGGGAATGGGGGCTGCCAACTCAGAACCCCCGTTCCCTGTGGCTGCAGCCAGCCAGGGGGCTCCAGGGTCGGGCGCGCCCGTGGGCCTGGGGGGCTTCTTGCCTGTGTGCAGGGCTTCTACGCACAAGGTGGCACCTCATCCCGGCCCAAGGGTGGTGGCAGGAACCCAGGAGGCGCTCGGGGACTCAGCAGGGCCCGCCCCTGGGGCCAGGGGTCTGGCAGGCTCCGGGGCAAATGGACTACGGAAGCCGAGAGGGGCCCGTCCGCGCCAAAACCCAAAACGCGCTGCGGCCTCCAGGGACACAGGGGACACAAGTGGCTGTGTGGCTTGCAGTGCCCGACCAGAGGGAGGGAGGTTGTCTGGCTGCTGAGGCGCAGCCGGTGTCAGCCCTTCGGGGAACTGCCCGTGGATGCTTCGGGAATGGGGGCTGCCAACTCAGAACCCCCATTCCCTGTGGCTGCAGCCAGCCAGGGGGCTCCAGGGTCGGGCGCGCCCGCGGGCCTGGGGGGCTTCTTGCCTGTGTGCAGGGCTTCTACGCACAAGGTGGCACCTCATCCCGGCCCAAGGGTGGTGGCAGGAACCCAGGAGGCGCTCGGGGACTCAGCAGGGCCCGCCCCTGGGGCCAGGGGTCTGGCAGGCTCCGGGGGCAAATGGACTACGGAAGCCGAGAGGGGCCCGTCCGCGCCAAAACCCAAAACGCGCTGCGGCCTCCAGGGACACAGGGGACACAAGTGGCTGTGTGGCTTGCAGTGCCCGACCAGAGGGAGGGAGGTTGTCTGGCTGCTGAGGCGCAGCTGGTGTCAGCCCTTCGGGGAACTGCCCGTGGATGCTTCGGGAATGGGGGATGCCAACTCAGAACCCCCATTCCCTGTGGCTGCAGCCAGCCAGGGGGCTCCAGGGTCGGGCGCGCCCGCGGGCCTGGGGGGCTTCCTACCTGTGTGCAGGGCTTCTACGCACAAGGTGGCACCTCATCCCGGCCCAAGGGTGGTGGCAGGAACTCACGAGGCGCTCGGGGACTCAGCAGGGCC
>NW_026909406.1:0-59459 GCF_033115175.1 Lepus europaeus | reverse complement strand
GAGGCGCTCGGGGACTCAGCAGGGCCCGCCCCTGGGGCCAGGGGTCTGGCAGGCTCCGGGGCAAATGGAATACGGAAGCCGAGAGGGGCCCGTCCGCGCCAAAACCCAAAACGCGCTGCGGCCTCCAGGGACACAGGGGACACAAGTGGCTGTGTGGCTTGCAGTGCCCGACCAGAGGGAGGGAGGTTGTCTGGCTGCTGAGGCGCAGCCGGTGTCAGCCCTTCAGGGAACTGCCCGTGGATGCTTCGGGAATGGGGGCTGCCAACTCAGAACCCCCGTTCCCTGTGGCTGCAGCCAGCCAGGGGGCTCCAGGGTCGGGCGCGCCCGCGGGCCTGCGGGGCTTCTTGCCTGTGTGCAGGGCTTCTACGCACAAGGTGGCACCTCATCCCGGCCCAAGGGTGGTGGCAGGAACCCAGGAGGCGCTCGGGGACTCAGCAGGGCCCGCCCCTGGGGCCAGGGGTCTGGCAGGCTCCGGGGGCAAATGGACTACGGAAGCCGAGAGGGGCCCGTCCGCGCCAAAACCCAAAACGCGCTGCGGCCTCCAGGGACACAGGGGACACAAGTGGCTGTGTGGCTTGCAGTGCCCGACCAGAGGGAGGGAGGTTGTCTGGCTGCTGAGGCGCAGCCGGTGTCAGCCCTTCGGGGAACTGCCCGTGGATGCTTCGGGAATGGGGGCTGCCAACTCAGAACCCCCGTTCCCTGTGGCTGCAGCCAGCCAGGGGGCTCCAGGGTCGGGCGCGCCCGCGGGCCTGGGGGGCTTCTTGCCTGTGTGCAGGGCTTCTACGCACAAGGTGGCACCTCATCCCGGCCCAAGGGTGGTGGCAGGAACCCAGGAGGCGCTCGGGGACTCAGCAGGGCCCGCCCCTGGGGCCAGGGGTCTGGCAGGCTCCGGGGGCAAATGGACTACGGAAGCCGAGAGGGGCCCGTCCGCGCCAAAACCCAAAACGCGCTGCGGCCTCCAGGGACACAGGGGACACAAGTGGCTGTGTGGCTTGCAGTGCCCGACCAGAGGGAGGGAGGTTGTCTGGCTGCTGAGGCGCAGCCGGTGTCAGCCCTTCGGGGAACTGCCCGTGGATGCTTCGGGAATGGGGGCTGCCAACTCAGAACCCCCGTTCCCTGTGGCTGCAGCCAGCCAGGGGGCTCCAGGGTCGGGCGCGCCCGCGGGCCTGGGGGGCTTCTTGCCTGTGTGCAGGGCTTCTACGCACAAGGTGGCACCTCATCCCGGCCCAAGGGTGGTGGCAGGAACCCAGGAAGCGCTCGGGGACTCAGCAGGGCCCGCCCCTGGGGCCAGGGGTCTGGCAGGCTCCGGGGGCAAATGGACTACGGAAGCCGAGAGGGGCCCGTCCGCGCCAAAACCCAAAACGCGCTGCGGCCTCCAGGGACACAGGGGACACAAGTGGCTGTGTGGCTTGCAGTGCCCGACCAGAGGGAGGGAGGTTGTCTGGCTGCTGAGGCGCAGCCGGTGTCAGCCCTTCGGGGAACTGCCCGTGGATGCTTCGGGAATGGGGGCTGCCAACTCAGAACCCCCGTTCCCTGTGGCTGCTGCCAGCCAGGGGGCTCCAGGGTCGGGCGCGCCCGCGGGCCTGGGGGGCTTCTTGCCTGTGTGCATGGCTTCTACGCACAAGGTGGCACCTCATCCCGGCCCAAGGGTGGTGGCAGGAACCCAGGAGGCGCTCGGGGACTCAGCAGGGCCCGCCCCTGGGGCCAGGGGTCTGGCAGGCTCCGGGGCAAATGGACTCAGAAGCCGAGAGGGGCTCGTCCGCGCCAAAACCCAAAACGCGCTGCGGCCTCCAGGGACACAGGTGACACAAGTGGCTGTGTGTCTTGCAGTGCCCGACCAGAGGGAGGATGGTTGTCTGGCTGCTGAGGCGCAGCCGGTGTCAGCCCTTCGGGGAACTGCCCGTGGATGCTTCGGGAATGGGGGCTGCCAACTCAGAACCCCCGTTCCCTGTGGCTGCAGCCAGCCAGGGGGCTCCAGGGTCGGGCGCGCCCGCAGGCCTGGGGGGCTTCTTGCCTGTGTGCAGGGCTTCTACGCACAAGGTGGCACCTCATCCCGGCCCAAGGGTGGTGGCAGGAACCCAGGAGGCGCTCGGGGACTCAGCAGGGCCCGCCCCTGTGGCCAGGGGTCTGGCAGGCTCCGGGGGCAAATGGACTACGGAAGCCGAGAGGGGCCCGTCCGCGCCAAAACCCAAAACGCGCTGCGGCCTCCAGGGACACAGGGGACACAAGTGGCTGTGTGGCTTGCAGTGCCCGACCAGAGGGAGGGAGGTTGTCTGGCTGCTGAGGCGCAGCCGGTGTCAGCCCTTCGGGGAACTGCCCGTGGATGCTTCGGGAATGGGGGCTGCCAACTCAGAACCCCCGTTCCCTGTGGCTGCAGCCAGCCAGGGGGCTCCAGGGTCGGGCGCGCCCGCGGGCCTGGGGGGCTTCTTGCCTGTGTGCAGGGCTTCTACGCACAAGGTGGCACCTCATCCCGGCCCAAGGGTGGGGGCAGGAACCCAGGAGGCGCTCGGGGACTCAGCAGGGCCCGCCCCTGGGGACAGGAGTCTGGAGGCTCCGGGGCAAATGGACTACGGAAGCCGAGAGGGGCCCGTCCGCGCCAAAACCCAAAACGCGCTGCGGCCTCCAGGGACACAGGGGACACAAGTGGCTGTGTGGCTTGCAGTGCCCGACCAGAGGGAGGGAGGTTGTCTGGCTGCTGAGGCGCAGCCGGTGTCAGCCCTTCGGGGAACTGCCCGTGGATGCTTCGGGAATGGGGGCTGCCAACTCAGAACCCCCGTTCCCTGTGGCTGCAGCCAGCCAGGGGGCTCCAGTTTCGGGCGGGCCTGGGGGGCTTCTTGCCTGTGTGCAGGGCTTCTACGCACAAGGTGGCACCTCATCCCGGCCCAAGGGTGGTGGCAGGAACCCAGGAGGCGCTCGGGGACTCAGCAGGGCCCGCCCCTGGGGCCAGGGGTCTGGCAGGCTCCGGGGGCAAATGGACTACGGAAGCCGACAGGGGCCCGTCCGCGCCAAAACCCAAAACGCGCTGCGGCCTCCAGGGACACAGGGGACACAAGTGGCTGTGTGGCTTGCAGTGCCCGACCAGAGGGAGGGAGGTTGTCTGGCTGCTGAGGCGCAGCCGGTGTCAGCCCTTCGGGGAACTGCCCGTGGATGCTTCGGGAATGGGGGCTGCCAACTCAGAACCCCCGTTCCCTGTGGCTGCAGCCAGCCAGGGGGCTCCAGGGTCGGGGGCGCCCGCGGGCCTGGGGGGCTTCTTGCCTGTGTGCAGGGCTTCTACGCACAAGGTGGCACCTCATCCCGGCCCAAGGGTGGTGGCAGGAACCCAGGAGGCGCTCGGGGACTCAGCAGGGCCTGCCCCTTTGGCCAGGGGTCTGGCAGGCTCCGGGAGCAAATGGACTACGGAAGCCGAGAGGGGCCCGTCCGCGCCAAAACCCAAAACGCGCTGCGGCCTCCAGGGACACAGGGGACACAAGTGGCTGTGTGGCTTGCAGTGCCCGACCAGAGGGAGGGAGGTTGTCTGGCTGCTGAGGCGCAGCCGGTGTCAGCCCTTCGGGGAACTGCCCGTGGATGCTTCGGGAATGGGGGCTGCCAACTCAGAACCCCCGTTCCCTGTGGCTGCAGCCAGCCAGGGGGCTCCAGGGTCGGGCGCGCCCGCGGGCCTGGGGGGCTTCTTGCCTGTGTGCAGGGCTTCTACGCACAAGGTGGCACCTCATCCCGGCCCAAGGGTGGTGGCAGGAACCCAGGAGGCGCTCGGGGACTCAGCAGGGCCCGCCCCTGGGGCCAGGGGTCTGGCAGGCTCCGGGGCAAATCGACTACGGAAGCCGAGAGGGGCCCGTCCGCGCCAAAACCCAAAACGCGCTGCGGCCTCCAGGGACACAGGGGACACAAGTGGCTGTGTGGCTTGCAGTGCCCGACCAGAGGGAGGGAGGTTGTCTGGCTGCTGAGGCGCAGCCGGTGTCAGCCCTTCGGGGAACTGCCCGTGGATGCTTCGGGAATGGGGGCTGCCAACTCAGAACCCCCGTTCCCTGTGGCTGCAGCCAGCCAGGGGGCTCCAGGGTCGGGCGCGCCCGCGGGCCTGGGGGGCTTCTTGCCTGTGTGCAGGGCTTCTACGCACAAGGTGGCACCTCATCCCGGCCCAAGGGTGGTGGCAGGAACCCAGGAGGCGCTCGGGGACTCAGCAGGGCCCGCCCCTGGGGCCAGGGGTCTGGCAGGCTCCGGGGGCAAATGGACTACGGAAGCCGACAGGGGCCCGTCCGCGCCAAAACCCAAAACGCGCTGCGGCCTCCAGGGACACAGGGGACACAAGTGGCTGTGTGGCTTGCAGTGCCCGACCAGAGGGAGGGAGGTTGTCTGGCTGCTGAGGCGCAGCCGGTGTCAGCCCTTCGGGGAACTGCCCGTGGATGCTTCGGGAATGGGGGCTGCCAACTCAGAACCCCCGTTCCCTGTGGCTGCAGCCAGCCAGGGGGCTCCAGGGTCGGGCGCGCCCGCGGGCCTGGGGGGCTTCTTGCCTGTGTGCAGGGCTTCTACGCACAAGGTGGCACCTCATCCCGGCCCAAGGGTGGTGGCAGGAACCCAGGAGGCGCTCGGGGACTCAGCAGGGCCCGCCCCTGGGGCCAGGGGTCTGGCAGGCTCCGGGGCAAATGGACTACGGAAGCCGAGAGGGGCCCGTCCGCGCCAAAACCCAAAACGCGCTGCGGCCTCCAGGGACACAGGGGACACAAGTGGCTGTGTGGCTTGCAGTGCCCGACCAGAGGGAGGGAGGTTGTCTGGCTGCTGAGGCGCAGCCGGTGTCAGCCCTTCGGGGAACTGCCCGTGGATGCTTCGGGAATGGGGGCTGCCAACTCAGAACCCCCGTTCCCTGTGGCTGCAGCCAGCCAGGGGGCTCCAGGGTCGGGCGCGCCCGCGGGCCTGGGGGGCTTCTTGCCTGTGTGCAGGGCTTCTACGCACAAGGTGGCACCTCATCCCGGCCCAAGGGTGGTGGCAGGAACCCAGGAGGCGCTCGGGGACTCAGCAGGGCCCGCCCCTGGGGCCAGGGGTCTGGCAGGCTCCGGGGGCAAATGGACTACGGAAGCCGAGAGGGGCCCGTCCGCGCCAAAACCCAAAACGCGCTGCGGCCTCCAGGGACACAGGGGACACAAGTGGCTGTGTGGCTTGCAGTGCCCGAGCAGAGGGAGGGAGGTTGTCTGGCTGCTGAGGCGCAGCCGGTGTCAGCCCTTCGGGGAACTGGCAGCGGAGGCTTGGGCAGTGGGGGCTGCCCACTCAGACATCCCGTTCCCTGTGGCTGCAGCCAGCCAGGGGGCTCCAGGGTCGGGCGCGCCCGCGGGCCTGGGGGACTTCTTGCTTGTGTGCAGGGCTTCTACGCACAAGGTGGCACCTCATCCCGGCCCAAGGGTGGTGGCAGGAACCCAGGAGGCGCTCGGGGACTCAGCAGGGCCCGCCCCTGGGGACAGGGGTCTGGCAGGCTCCGGGGCAAATGGACTACGGCAGCCGACAGGGGCCCGTCCGCGCCAAAACCCAAAACGCGCTGCGGCCTCCAGGGACACAGGGGACACAAGTGGCTGTGTGGCTTGCAGTGCCCGACCAGAGGGAGGGAGGTTGTCTGGCTGCTGAGGCGCAGCCGGTGTCAGCCCTTCGGGGAACTGCCCGTGGATGCTTCGGGAATGGGGGCTGCCAACTCAGAACCCCCGTTCCCTGTGGCTGCAGCCAGCCAGGGGGCTCCAGGGTCGGGCGCGCCCGCGGGCCTGGGGGGCTTCTTGCCTGTGTGCAGGGCTTCTACGCACAAGGTGGCACCTCATCCCGGCCCAAGGGTGGTGGCAGGAACCCATGAGGTGCTCGGGGACTCAGCAGGGCCCACCCCTGGGGCCAGGGGTCTGGCAGGCTCCGGGGCAAATGGACTACGGAAGCCGAGAGGGGCCCGTCCGCGCCAAAACCCAAAACGCGCTGCGGCCTCCAGGGACACAGGGGACACAAGTGGCTGTGTGGCTTGCAGTGCCCGACCAGAGGGAAGGAGGTTGTCTGGCTGCTGAGGCGCAGCCGGTGTCAGCCCTTCGGGGAACTGCCCGTGGATGCTTCGGGAATGGGGGCTGCCAACTCAGAACCCCCGTTCCCTGTGGCTGCAGCCAGGCAGGGGGCTCCAGGGTCGGGTGCGCCCGCGGGCCTGGGGGGCTTCTTGCCTGTGTGCAGGGCTTCTACGCACAAGGTGGCACCTCATCCCGGCCCAAGGGTGGTGGCAGGAACCCAGGAGGCGCTCGGGGACTCAGCAGGGCCCGCCCCTGGGGCCAGGGGTCTGGCATGCTCCGGGGGCAAATGGACTACGGAAGCCGAGAGGGGCCCGTCCGCGCCAAAACCCAAAACGCGCTGCGGCCTCCAGGGACACAGGGGACACAAGTGGCTGTGTGGCTTGCAGTGCCCGACCAGAGGGAGGGAGGTTGTCTGGCTGCTGAGGCGCAGCCGGTGTCAGCCCTTCGGGGAACTGCCCGTGGATGCTTCGGGAATGGGGGCTGCCAACTCAGAACCCCCGTTCCCTGTGGCTGCAGCCAGCCAGGGGGCTCCAGGGTCGGGCGCGCCCGCGGGCCTGGGGGGCTTCTTGCCTGTGTGCAGGGCTTCTACGCACAAGGTGGCACCTCATCCCGGCCCAAGGGTGGTGGCAGGAACCCAGGAGGCGCTCGGGGACTCAGCAGGGCCCGCCCCTGGGGCCAGGGGTCTGGCAGGCTCCGGGGGCAAATGGACTACGGAAGCCGAGAGGGGCCCGTCCGCGCCAAAACCCAAAACGCGCTGCGGCCTCCAGGGACACAGGGGACACAAGTGGCTGTGTGGCTTGCAGTGCCCGACCAGAGGGAGGGAGGTTGTCTGGCTGCTGAGGCGCAGCCGGTGTCAGCCCTTCGGGGAACTGCCCGTGGATGCTTCGGGAATGGGGGCTGCCAACTCAGAACCCCCGTTCCCTGTGGCTGCAGCCAGCCAGGGGGCTCCAGGGTCGGGCGCGCCCGCGGGCCTGGGGGGCTTCTTGCCTGTGTGCAGGGCTTCTACGCACAAGGTGGCACCTCATCCCGGCCCAAGGGTGGTGGCAGGAACCCAGGAGGCGCTCGGGGACTCAGCAGGGCCTGCCCCTGGGGCCAGGGGTCTGGCAGGCTCCGGGAGCAAATGGACTACGGAAGCCGAGAGGGGCCCGTCCGCGCCAAAACCCAAAACGCGCTGCGGCCTCCAGGGACACAGGGGACACAAGTGGCTGTGTGGCTTGCAGTGCCCGACCAGAGGGAGGGAGGTTGTCTGGCTGCTGAGGCGCAGCCGGTGTCAGCCCTTCGGGGAACTGCCCGTGGATGCTTCGGGAATGGGGGCTGCCAACTCAGAACCCCCGTTCCCTGTGGCTGCAGCCAGCCAGGGGGCTCCAGGGTCGGGCGCGCCCGCGGGCCTGGGGGGCTTCTTGCCTGTGTGCAGGGCTTCTACGCACAAGGTGGCACCTCATCCCGGCCCAAGGGTGGTGGCAGGAACCCAGGAGGCGCTCGGGGACTCAGCAGGGCCCGCCCCTGGGGCCAGGGGTCTGGCAGGCTCCGGGGGCAAATGGACTACGGAAGCCGAGAGGGGCCCATCCGCGCCAAAACCCAAAATGCGCTGCGGCCTCCAGGGACACAGGGGACACAAGTGGCTGTGTGGCTTGCAGTGCCCGACCAGAGGGAGGGAGGTTGTCTGGCTGCTGAGGCGCAGCCGGTGTCAGCCCTTCAGGGAACTGCCCGTGGATGCTTCGGGAATGGGGGCTGCCAACTCAGAACCCCCGTTCCCTGTGGCTGCAGCCAGCCAGGGGGCTCCAGGGTCGGGCGCGCCCGCGGGCCTGGGGGGCTTCTTGCCTGTGTGCAGGGCTTCTACGCACAAGGTGGCACCTCATCCCGGCCCAAGGGTGGTGGCAGGAACCCAGGAGGCGCTCGGGGACTCAGCAGGGCCCGCCCCTGGGGCCAGGGGTCTGGCAGGCTCCGGGGGCAAATGGACTACGGAAGCCGAGAGGGGCCCGTCCGCGCCAAAACCCAAAACGCGCTGCGGCCTCCAGGGACACAGGGGACACAAGTGGCTGTGTGGCTTGCAGTGCCCGACCAGAGGGAGGGAGGTTGTCTGGCTGCTGAGGCGCAGCCGGTGTCAGCCCTTCAGGGAACTGCCCGTGGATGCTTCGGGAATGGGGGCTGCCAACTCAGAACCCCCGTTCCCTGTGGCTGCAGCCAGCCAGGGGGCTCCAGGGTCGGGCGCGCCCGCGGGCCTGGGGGGCTTCTTGCCTGTGTGCAGGGCTTCTACGCACAAGGTGGCACCTCATCCCGGCCCAAGGGTGGTGGCAGGAACCCAGGAGGCGCTCGGGGACTCAGCAGGGCCCGCCCCTGGGGCCAGGGGTCTGGCAGGCTCCGGGGGCAAATGGACTACGGAAGCCGAGAGGGGCCCGTCCGCGCCAAAACCCAAAACGCGCTGCGGCCTCCAGGGAGGGACACAGGGGACACAAGTGGCTGTGTGGCTTGCAGTGCCCGACCAGAGGGAGGGAGGTTGTCTGGCTGCTGAGGCGCAGCCGGTGTCAGCCCTTCGGGGAACTGCCCGTGGATGCTTCGGGAATGGGGGCTGCCAACTCAGAACCCCCGTTCCCTGTGGCTGCAGCCAGCCAGGGGGCTCCAGGGTCGGGCGCGCCCGCGGGCCTGGGGGGCTTCTTGCCTGTGTGCAGGGCTTCTACGCACAAGGTGGCACCTCATCCCGGCCCAAGGGTGGTGGCAGGAACCCAGGAGGCGCTCGGGGACTCAGCAGGGCCCGCCCCTGGGGCCAGGGGTCTGGCAGGCTCCGGGGGCAAATGGACTACGGAAGCCGAGAGGGGCCCATCCGCGCCAAAACCCAAAATGCGCTGCGGCCTCCAGGGACACAGGGGACACAAGTGGCTGTGTGGCTTGCAGTGCCCGACCAGAGGGAGGGAGGTTGTCTGGCTGCTGAGGCGCAGCCGGTGTCAGCCCTTCAGGGAACTGCCCGTGGATGCTTCGGGAATGGGGGCTGCCAACTCAGAACCCCCGTTCCCTGTGGCTGCAGCCAGCCAGGGGGCTCCAGGGTCGGGCGCGCCCGCGGGCCTGGGGGGCTTCTTGCCTGTGTGCAGGGCTTCTACGCACAAGGTGGCACCTCATCCCGGCCCAAGGGTGGTGGCAGGAACCCAGGAGGCGCTCGGGGACTCAGCAGGGCCCGCCCCTGGGGCCAGGGGTCTGGCAGGCTCCGGGGGCAAATGGACTACGGAAGCCGAGAGGGGCCCGTCCGCGCCAAAACCCAAAACGCGCTGCGGCCTCCAGGGACACAGGGGACACAAGTGGCTGTGTGGCTTGCAGTGCCCGACCAGAGGGAGGGAGGTTGTCTGGCTGCTGAGGCGCAGCCGGTGTCAGCCCTTCAGGGAACTGCCCGTGGATGCTTCGGGAATGGGGGCTGCCAACTCAGAACCCCCGTTCCCTGTGGCTGCAGCCAGCCAGGGGGCTCCAGGGTCGGGCGCGCCCGCGGGCCTGGGGGGCTTCTTGCCTGTGTGCAGGGCTTCTACGCACAAGGTGGCACCTCATCCCGGCCCAAGGGTGGTGGCAGGAACCCAGGAGGCGCTCGGGGACTCAGCAGGGCCCGCCCCTGGGGCCAGGGGTCTGGCAGGCTCCGGGGGCAAATGGACTACGGAAGCCGAGAGGGGCCCGTCCGCGCCAAAACCCAAAACGCGCTGCGGCCTCCAGGGAGGGACACAGGGGACACAAGTGGCTGTGTGGCTTGCAGTGCCCGACCAGAGGGAGGGAGGTTGTCTGGCTGCTGAGGCGCAGCCGGTGTCAGCCCTTCGGGGAACTGCCCGTGGATGCTTCGGGAATGGGGGCTGCCAACTCAGAACCCCCGTTCCCTGTGGCTGCAGCCAGCCAGGGGGCTCCAGGGTCGGGCGCGCCCGCGGGCCTGGGGGGCTTCTTGCCTGTGTGCAGGGCTTCTACGCACAAGGTGGCACCTCATCCCGGCCCAAGGGTGGTGGCAGGAACCCAGGAGGCGCTCGGGGACTCAGCAGGGCCCGCCCCTGGGGCCAGGGGTCTGGCAGGCTCCGGGGGCAAATGGACTACGGAAGCCGAGAGGGGCCCGTCCGCGCCAAAACCCAAAACGCGCTGCGGCCTCCAGGGACACAGGCGACACAAGTGGCTGTGTGGCTTGCAGTGCCCGACCAGAGGGAGGGAGGTTGTCTGGCTGCTGAGGCGCAGCCGGTGTCAGCCCTTCAGGGAACTGCCCGTGGATGCTTCGGGAATGGGGGCTGCCAACTCAGAACCCCCGTTCCCTGTGGCTGCAGCCAGCCAGGGGGCTCCAGGGTCGGGCGCGCCCGCGGGCCTGGGGGGCTTCTTGCCTGTGTGCAGGGCTTCTACGCACAAGGTGGCACCTCATCCCGGCCCAAGGGTGGTGGCAGGAACCCAGGAAGCGCTCGGGGACTCAGCAGGGCCCGCCCCTGGGGCCAGGGGTCTGGCAGGCTCCGGGGGCAAATGGACTACGGAAGCCGAGAGGGGCCCGTCCGCGCCAAAACCCAAAACGCGCTGCGGCCTCCAGGGACACAGGGGACACAAGTGGCTGTGTGGCTTGCAGTGCCCGAGCAGAGGGAGGGAGGTTGTCTGGCTGCTGAGGCGCAGCCGGTGTCAGCCCTTCGGGGAACTGCCCGTGGATGCTTCGGGAATGGGGGCTGCCAACTCAGAACCCCCGTTCCATGTGGCTGCTGCCAGCCAGGGGGCTCCAGGGTCGGGCGCGCCCGCGGGCCTGGGGGGCTTCTTGCCTGTGTGCATGGCTTCTACGCACAAGGTGGCACCTCATCCCGGCCCAAGGGTGGTGGCAGGAACCCAGGAGGCGCTCGGGGACTCAGCAGGGCCCGCCCCTGGGGCCAGGGGTCTGGCAGGCTCCGGGGCAAATGGACTCAGAAGCCGAGAGGGGCCCGTCCGCGCCAAAACCCAAAACGCGCTGCGGCCTCCAGGGACACAGGAGACACAAGTGGCTGTGTGTCTTGCAGTGCCCGACCAGAGGGAGGATGGTTGTCTGGCTGCTGAGGCGCAGCCGGTGTCAGCCCTTCGGGGAACTGCCCGTGGATGCTTCGGGAATGGGGGCTGCCAACTCAGAACCCCCGTTCCCTGTGGCTGCAGCCAGCCAGGGGGCTCCAGGGTCGGGCGCGCCCGCAGGCCTGGGGGGCTTCTTGCCTGTGTGCAGGGCTTCTACGCACAAGGTGGCACCTCATCCCGGCCCAAGGGTGGTGGCAGGAACCCAGGAGGCGCTCGGGGACTCAGCAGGGCCCGCCCCTGGGGCCAGGGGTCTGGCAGGCTCCGGGGGCAAATGGACTACGGAAGCCGAGAGGGGCCCGTCCGCGCCAAAACCCAAAACGCGCTGCGGCCTCCAGGGACACAGGGGACACAAGTGGCTGTGTGGCTTGCAGTGCCCGACCAGATGGAGGGAGGTTGTCTGGCTGCTGAGGCGCAGCCGGTGTCAGCCCTTCGGGGAACTGCCCGTGAATGCTTCGGGAATGGGGGCTGCCAACTCAGAACCCCCGTTCCCTGTGGCTGCAGCCAGCCAGGGGGCTCCAGGGTCGGGCGCGCCCGCGGGCCTGGGGGGCTTCTTGCCTGTGTGCAGGGCTTCCATGCACAAGGTGGCACCTCATCCCGGCCCAAGGGTGGGGGCAGGAACCCAGGAGGCGCTCGGGGACTCAGCAGGGCCCGCCCCTGGGGACAGGAGTCTGGAGGTTCCGGGGCAAATGGACTACGGAAGCCGAGAGGGGCCCGTCCGCGCCAAAACCCAAAACGCGCTGCGGCCTCCAGGGACACAGGGGACACAAGTGGCTGTGTGGCTTGCAGTGCCCGACCAGAGGGAGGGAGGTTGTCTGGCTGCTGAGGCGCAGCCGGTGTCAGCCCTTCGGGGAACTGCCCGTGGATGCTTCGGGAATGGGGGCTGCCAACTCAGAACCCCCGTTCCCTGTGGCTGCAGCCAGCCAGGGGGCTCCAGTTTCGGGCGGGCCTGGGGGGCTTCTTGCCTGTGTGCAGGGCTTCTACGCACAAGGTGGCACCTCATCCCGGCCCAAGGGTGGTGGCAGGAACCCAGGAGGCGCTCGGGGACTCAGCAGGGCCCGCCCCTGGGGCCAGGGGTCTGGCAGGCTCCGGGGCAAATGGACTACGGAAGCCGAGAGGGGCCCGTCCGCGCCAAAACCCAAAACGCGCTGCGGCCTCCAGGGACACAGGGGACACAAGTGGCTGTGTGGCTTGCAGTGCCCGACCAGAGGGAGGGAGGTTGTCTGGCTGCTGAGGCGCAGCCGGTGTCAGCCCTTCAGGGAACTGCCCGTGGATGCTTCGGGAATGGGGGCTGCCAACTCAGAACCCCCGTTCCCTGTGGCTGCAGCCAGCCAGGGGGCTCCAGGGTCGGGCGCGCCCGCGGGCCTGGGGGGCTTCTTGCCTGTGTGCAGGGCTTCTACGCACAAGGTGGCACCTCATCCCGGCCCAAGGGTGGTGGCAGGAACCCAGGAGGCGCTCGGGGACTCAGCAGGGCCCGCCCCTGGGGCCAGGGGTCTGGCAGGCTCCGGGGGCAAATGGACTACGGAAGCCGAGAGGGGCCCGTCCGCGCCAAAACCCAAAACGCGCTGCGGCCTCCAGGGAGGGACACAGGGGACACAAGTGGCTGTGTGGCTTGCAGTGCCCGACCAGAGGGAGGGAGGTTGTCTGGCTGCTGAGGCGCAGCCGGTGTCAGCCCTTCGGGGAACTGCCCGTGGATGCTTCGGGAATGGGGGCTGCCAACTCAGAACCCCCGTTCCCTGTGGCTGCAGCCAGCCAGGGGGCTCCAGGGTCGGGCGCGCCCGCGGGCCTGGGGGGCTTCTTGCCTGTGTGCAGGGCTTCTACGCACAAGGTGGCACCTCATCCCGGCCCAAGGGTGGTGGCAGGAACCCAGGAGGCGCTCGGGGACTCAGCAGGGCCCGCCCCTGGGGCCAGGGGTCTGGCAGGCTCCGGGGGCAAATGGACTACGGAAGCCGAGAGGGGCCCGTCCGCGCCAAAACCCAAAACGCGCTGCGGCCTCCAGGGACACAGGCGACACAAGTGGCTGTGTGGCTTGCAGTGCCCGACCAGAGGGAGGGAGGTTGTCTGGCTGCTGAGGCGCAGCCGGTGTCAGCCCTTCAGGGAACTGCCCGTGGATGCTTCGGGAATGGGGGCTGCCAACTCAGAACCCCCGTTCCCTGTGGCTGCAGCCAGCCAGGGGGCTCCAGGGTCGGGCGCGCCCGCGGGCCTGGGGGGCTTCTTGCCTGTGTGCAGGGCTTCTACGCACAAGGTGGCACCTCATCCCGGCCCAAGGGTGGTGGCAGGAACCCAGGAAGCGCTCGGGGACTCAGCAGGGCCCGCCCCTGGGGCCAGGGGTCTGGCAGGCTCCGGGGGCAAATGGACTACGGAAGCCGAGAGGGGCCCGTCCGCGCCAAAACCCAAAACGCGCTGCGGCCTCCAGGGACACAGGGGACACAAGTGGCTGTGTGGCTTGCAGTGCCCGAGCAGAGGGAGGGAGGTTGTCTGGCTGCTGAGGCGCAGCCGGTGTCAGCCCTTCGGGGAACTGCCCGTGGATGCTTCGGGAATGGGGGCTGCCAACTCAGAACCCCCGTTCCATGTGGCTGCTGCCAGCCAGGGGGCTCCAGGGTCGGGCGCGCCCGCGGGCCTGGGGGGCTTCTTGCCTGTGTGCATGGCTTCTACGCACAAGGTGGCACCTCATCCCGGCCCAAGGGTGGTGGCAGGAACCCAGGAGGCGCTCGGGGACTCAGCAGGGCCCGCCCCTGGGGCCAGGGGTCTGGCAGGCTCCGGGGCAAATGGACTCAGAAGCCGAGAGGGGCCCGTCCGCGCCAAAACCCAAAACGCGCTGCGGCCTCCAGGGACACAGGAGACACAAGTGGCTGTGTGTCTTGCAGTGCCCGACCAGAGGGAGGATGGTTGTCTGGCTGCTGAGGCGCAGCCGGTGTCAGCCCTTCGGGGAACTGCCCGTGGATGCTTCGGGAATGGGGGCTGCCAACTCAGAACCCCCGTTCCCTGTGGCTGCAGCCAGCCAGGGGGCTCCAGGGTCGGGCGCGCCCGCAGGCCTGGGGGGCTTCTTGCCTGTGTGCAGGGCTTCTACGCACAAGGTGGCACCTCATCCCGGCCCAAGGGTGGTGGCAGGAACCCAGGAGGCGCTCGGGGACTCAGCAGGGCCCGCCCCTGGGGCCAGGGGTCTGGCAGGCTCCGGGGGCAAATGGACTACGGAAGCCGAGAGGGGCCCGTCCGCGCCAAAACCCAAAACGCGCTGCGGCCTCCAGGGACACAGGGGACACAAGTGGCTGTGTGGCTTGCAGTGCCCGACCAGATGGAGGGAGGTTGTCTGGCTGCTGAGGCGCAGCCGGTGTCAGCCCTTCGGGGAACTGCCCGTGGATGCTTCGGGAATGGGGGCTGCCAACTCAGAACCCCCGTTCCCTGTGGCTGCAGCCAGCCAGGGGGCTCCAGGGTCGGGCGCGCCCGCGGGCCTGGGGGGCTTCTTGCCTGTGTGCAGGGCTTCCATGCACAAGGTGGCACCTCATCCCGGCCCAAGGGTGGGGGCAGGAACCCAGGAGGCGCTCGGGGACTCAGCAGGGCCCGCCCCTGGGGACAGGAGTCTGGAGGTTCCGGGGCAAATGGACTACGGAAGCCGAGAGGGGCCCGTCCGCGCCAAAACCCAAAACGCGCTGCGGCCTCCAGGGACACAGGGGACACAAGTGGCTGTGTGGCTTGCAGTGCCCGACCAGAGGGAGGGAGGTTGTCTGGCTGCTGAGGCGCAGCCGGTGTCAGCCCTTCGGGGAACTGCCCGTGGATGCTTCGGGAATGGGGGCTGCCAACTCAGAACCCCCGTTCCCTGTGGCTGCAGCCAGCCAGGGGGCTCCAGTTTCGGGCGGGCCTGGGGGGCTTCTTGCCTGTGTGCAGGGCTTCTACGCACAAGGTGGCACCTCATCCCGGCCCAAGGGTGGTGGCAGGAACCCAGGAGGCGCTCGGGGACTCAGCAGGGCCCGCCCCTGGGGCCAGGGGTCTGGCAGGCTCCGGGGCAAATGGACTACGGAAGCCGAGAGGGGCCCGTCCGCGCCAAAACCCAAAACGCGCTGCGGCCTCCAGGGACACAGGGGACACAAGTGGCTGTGTGGCTTGCAGTGCCCGACCAGAGGGAGGGAGGTTGTCTGGCTGCTGAGGCGCAGCCGGTGTCAGCCCTTCAGGGAACTGCCCGTGGATGCTTCGGGAATGGGGGCTGCCAACTCAGAACCCCCGTTCCCTGTGGCTGCAGCCAGCCAGGGGGCTCCAGGGTCGGGCGCGCCCGCGGGCCTGGGGGGCTTCTTGCCTGTGTGCAGGGCTTCTACGCACAAGGTGGCACCTCATCCCGGCCCAAGGGTGGTGGCAGGAACCCAGGAGGCGCTCGGGGACTCAGCAGGGCCCGCCCCTGGGGCCAGGGGTCTGGCAGGCTCCGGGGGCAAATGGACTACGGAAGCCGAGAGGGGCCCGTCCGCGCCAAAACCCAAAACGCGCTGCGGCCTCCAGGGACACAGGGGACACAAGTGGCTGTGTGGCTTGCAGTGCCCGACCAGAGGGAGGGAGGTTGTCTGGCTGCTGAGGCGCAGCCGGTGTCAGCCCTTCGGGGAACTGCCCGTGGATGCTTCGGGAATGGGGGCTGCCAACTCAGAACCCCCGTTCCCTGTGGCTGCAGCCAGCCAGGGGGCTCCAGGGTCGGGCGCGCCCGCGGGCCTGGGGGGCTTCTTGCCTGTGTGCAGGGCCTCTACGCACAAGGTGGCACCTCATCCCGGCCCAAGGGTGGTGGCAGGAACCCAGGAGGCGCTCGGGGACTCAGCAGGGCCCGCCCCTGGGGCCAGGGGTCTGGCAGGCTCCGGGGGCAAATGGACTACGGAAGCCGAGAGGGGCCCGTCCGCGCCAAAACCCAAAACGCGCTGCGGCCTCCAGGGACACAGGGGACACAAGTGGCTGTGTGGCTTGCAGTGCCCGACCAGAGGGAGGGAGGTTGTCTGGCTGCTGAGGCGCAGCCGGTGTCAGCCCTTCAGGGAACTGCCCGTGGATGCTTCGGGAATGGGGGCTGCCAACTCAGAACCCCCGTTCCCTGTGGCTGCAGCCAGCCAGGGGGCTCCAGGGTCGGGCGTGCCCGCGGGCCTGGGGGGCTTCTTGCCTGTGTGCAGGGCTTCTACGCACAAGGTGGCACCTCATCCCGGCCCAAGGGTGGTGGCAGAAACCCAGGAAGCGCTCGGGGACTCAGCAGGGCCCGCCCCTGGGGCCAGGGGTCTGGCAGGCTCCGGGGCAAATGGACTCAGAAGCCGAGAGGGGCTCGTCCGCGCCAAAACCCAAAACGCGCTGCGGCCTCCAGGGACACAGGAGACACAAGTGGCTGTGTGTCTTGCAGTGCCCGACCAGAGGGAGGATGGTTGTCTGGCTGCTGAGGCGCAGCCGGTGTCAGCCCTTCGGGGAACTGCCCGTGGATGCTTCGGGAATGGGGGCTGCCAACTCAGAACCCCCGTTCCCTGTGGCTGCAGCCAGCCAGGGGGCTCCAGGGTCGGGCGCGCCCGCAGGCCTGGGGGGCTTCTTGCCTGTGTGCAGGGCTTCTACGCACAAGGTGGCACCTCATCCCGGCCCAAGGGTGGTGGCAGGAACCCAGGAGGCGCTCGGGGACTCAGCAGGGCCCGCCCCTGGGGCCAGGGGTCTGGCAGGCTCCGGGGGCAAATGGACTACGGAAGCCGACAGGGGCCCGTCCGCGCCAAAACCCAAAACGCGCTGCGGCCTCCAGGGACACAGGGGACACAAGTGGCTGTGTGGCTTGCAGTGCCCGACCAGAGGGAGGGAGGTTGTCTGGCTGCTGAGGCGCAGCCGGTGTCAGCCCTTCGGGGAACTGCCCGTGGATGCTTCGGGAATGGGGGCTGCCAACTCAGAACCCCCGTTCCCTGTGGCTGCAGCCAGCCAGGGGGCTCCAGGGTCGGGCGCGCCCGCGGGCCTGGGGGGCTTCTTGCCTGTGTGCAGGGCTTCTACGCACAAGGTGGCACCTCATCCCGGCCTAAGGGTGGTGGCAGGAACCCAGGAGGCGCTCGGGGACTCAGCAGGGCCCGCCCCTGGGGCCAGGGGTCTGGCAGGCTCCGGGGGCAAATGGACTACGGAAGCCGAGAGGGGCCCGTCCGCGCCAAAACCCAAAACGCGCTGCGGCCTCCAGGGACACAGGGGACACAAGTGGCTGTGTGGCTTGCAGTGCCCGACCAGAGGGAGGGAGGTTGTCTGGCTGCTGAGGCGCAGCCGGTGTCAGCCCTTCGGGGAACTGCCCGTGGATGCTTCGGGAATGGGGGCTGCCAACTCAGAACCCCCGTTCCCTGTGGCTGCAGCCAGCCAGGGGGCTCCAGGGTCGGGCGCGCCCGCGGGCCTGGGGGGCTTCTTGCCTGTGTGCAGGGCTTCTACGCACAAGGTGGCACCTCATCCCGGCCCAAGGGTGGTGGCAGGAACCCAGGAAGCGCTCGGGGACTCAGCAGGGCCCGCCAATGGGGCCAGGGGTCTGGCAGGCTCCGGGGGCAAATGGACTACGGAAGCCGAGAGGGGCCCGTCCGCGCCAAAACCCAAAACGCGCTGCGGCCTCCAGGGACACAGGGGACACAAGTGGCTGTGTGGCTTGCAGTGCCCGACCCTAGGGAGGGAGGTTGTCTGGCTGCTGAGGCGCAGCCGGTGTCAGCCCTTCGGGGAACTGCCCGTGGATGCTTCGGGAATGGGGGCTGCCAACTCAGAACCCCCGTTCCCTGTGGCTGCAGCCAGCCAGGGGGCTCCAGGGTCGGGCGCGCCCGCGGGCCTGGGGGGCTTCTTGCCTGTGTGCAGGGCTTCTACGCACAAGGTGGCACCTCATCCCGGCCCAAGGGTGGTGGCAGGAACCCAGGAGGCGCTCGGGGACTCAGCAGGGCCCGCCCCTGGGGCCAGGGGTCTGGCAGGCTCCGGGGGCAAATGGACTACGGAAGCCGAGAGGGGCCCGTCCGCGCCAAAACCCAAAACGCGCTGCGGCCTCCAGGGACACAGGGGACACAAGTGGCTGTGTGTCTTGCAGTGCCCGACCAGAGGGAGGGAGGTTGTCTGGCTGCTGAGGCGCAGCCGGTGTCAGCCCTTCGGGGAACTGCCCGTGGATGCTTCGGGAATGGGGGCTGCCAACTCAGAACCCCCGTTCCCTGTGGCTGCAGCCAGCCAGGGGGCTCCAGTTTCGGGCGGGCCTGGGGGGCTTCTTGCCTGTGTGCAGGGCTTCTACGCACAAGGTTCACCTCATCCCGGCCCAAGGGTGGTGGCAGGAACCCAGGAGGCGCTCGGGGACTCAGCAGGGCCCGCCCCTGGGGCCAGGGGTCTGGCAGGCTCCGGGGGCAAATGGACTACGGAAGCCGAGAGGGGCCCGTCCGCGCCAAAACCCAAAACGCGCTGCGGCCTCCAGGGACACAGGGGACACAAGTGGCTCTGTGGCTTGCAGTGCCCGACCAGAGGGAGTGAGGTTGTCTGGCTGCTGAGGCGCAGCCGGTGTCAGCCCTTCAGGGAACTGCCCGTGGATGCTTCGGGAATGGGGGCTGCCAACTCAGAACCCCCGTTCCCTGTGGCTGCAGCCAGCCAGGGGGCTCCAGGGTCGGGCGCGCCCGCGGGCCTGGGGGGCTTCTTGCCTGTGTGCAGGGCTTCTACGCACAAGGTGGCACCTCATCCCGGCCCAAGGGTGGTGGCAGGAACCCAGGAGGCGCTCGGGGACTCAGCAGGGCCCGCCCCTGGGGCCAGGGGTCTGGCAGGCTCCGGGGGCAAATGGACTACGGAAGCCGACAGGGGCCCGTCCGCGCCAAAACCCAAAACGCGCTGCGGCCTCCAGGGACACAGGGGACACAAGTGGCTGTGTGGCTTGCAGTGCCCGACCAGAGGGAGGGAGGTTGTCTGGCTGCTGAGGCGCAGCCGGTGTCAGCCCTTCGGGGAACTGCCCGTGGATGCTTCGGGAATGGGGGCTGCCAACTCAGAACCCCCGTTCCCTGTGGCTGCAGCCAGCCAGGGGGCTCCAGGGTCGGGCGCGCCCGCGGGCCTGGGGGGCTTCTTGCCTGTGTGCATGGCTTCTACGCACAAGGTGGCACCTCATCCCGGCCCAAGGGTGGTGGCAGGAACCCAGGAGGCGCTCGGGGACTCAGCAGGGCCCGCCCCTGGGGCCAGGGGTCTGGCAGGCTCCGGGGCAAATGGACTCGGAAGCCGAGAGGGGCCCATCCGCGCCAAAACCCAAAACGCGCTGCGGCCTCCAGGGACACAGGAGACACAAGTGGCTGTGTGTCTTGCAGTGCCCGACCAGAGGGAGGATGGTTGTCTGGCTGCTGAGGCGCAGCCGGTGTCAGCCCTTCGGGGAACTGCCCGTGGATGCTTCGGGAATGGGGGCTGCCAACTCAGAACCCCCGTTCCCTGTGGCTGCAGCCAGCCAGGGGGCTCCAGGGTCGGGCGCGCCCGCAGGCCTGGGGGGCTTCTTGCCTGTGTGCAGGGCTTCTACGCACAAGGTGGCACCTCATCCCGGCCCAAGGGTGGTGGCAGGAACCCAGGAGGCGCTCGGGGACTCAGCAGGGCCCGCCCCTGTGGCCAGGGGTCTGGCAGGCTCCGGGGGCAAATGGACTACGAAAGCCGAGAGGGGCCCGTCCGCGCCAAAACCCAAAACGCGCTGCGGCCTCCAGGGACACAGGGGACACAAGTGGCTGTGTGGCTTGCAGTGCCCGACCAGAGGGAGGGAGGTTGTCTGGCTGCTGAGGCGCAGCCGGTGTCAGCCCTTCGGGGAACTGCCCGTGGATGCTTCGGGAATGGGGGCTGCCAACTCAGAACCCCCGTTCCCTGTGGCTGCAGCCAGCCAGGGGGCTCCAGGGTCGGGCGTGCCCGCGGGCCTGGGGGGCTTCTTGCCTGTGTGCAGGGCTTCTACGCACAAGGTGGCACCTCATCCCGGCCCAAGGGTGGTGGCAGGAACCCAGGAGGCGCTCGGGGACTCAGCAGGGCCCGCCCCTGGGGCCAGGGGTCTGGCAGGCTCCGGGGGCAAATGGACTACGGAAGCCGAGAGGGGCCCGTCCGCGCCAAAACCCAAAACGCGCTGCGGCCTCCAGGGACACAGGGGACACAAGTGGCTGTGTGGCTTGCAGTGCCCGACCAGAGGGAGGGAGGTTGTCTGGCTGCTGAGGCGCAGCCGGTGTCAGCCCTTCGGGGAACTGCCCGTGGATGCTTCGGGAATGGGGGCTGCCAACTCAGAACCCCCGTTCCCTGTGGCTGCAGCCAGCCAGGGGGCTCCAGGGTCGGGCGCGCCCGCCGGCCTGGGGGGCTTCTTGCCTGTGTGCAGGGCTTCTACGCACAAGGTGGCACCTCATCCCGGCCCAAGGGTGGTGGCAGGAACCCAGGAGGCGCTCGGGGACTCAGCAGGGCCCGCCCCTGGGGCCAGGGGTCTGGCAGGCTCCGGGGCAAATCGACTACGGAAGCCGAGAGGGGCCCGTCTGCGCCAAAACCCAAAACGCACTGCGGCCTCCAGGGACACAGGGGACACAAGTGGCTGTGTGGCTTGCAGTGCCCGACCAGAGGGAGGGAGGTTGTCTGGCTGCTGAGGCGCAGCCGGTGTCAGCCCTTCGGGGAACTGCCCGTGGATGCTTCGGGAATGGGGGCTGCCAACTCAGAACCCCCGTTCCCTGTGGCTGCAGCCAGCCAGGGGGCTCCAGTTTCGGGCGGGCCTGGGGGGCTTCTTGCCTGTGTGCAGGGCTTCTACGCACAAGGTGGCACCTCATCCCGGCCCAAGGGTGGTGGCAGGAACCCAGGAGGCGCTCGGGGACTCAGCAGGGCCCGCCCCTGGGGCCAGGGGTCTGGCAGGCTCCGGGGGCAAATGGACTACGGAAGCCGAGAGGGGCCCGTCCGCGCCAAAACCCAAAACGCGCTGCGGCCTCCAGGGACACAGGGGACACAAGTGGCTGTGTGGCTTGCAGTGCCCGACCAGAGGGAGGGAGGTTGTCTGGCTGCTGAGGCGCAGCCGGTGTCAGCCCTTCAGGGAACTGCCCGTGGATGCTTCGGGAATGGGGGCTGCCAACTCAGAACCCCCGTTCCCTGTGGCTGCAGCCAGCCAGGGGGCTCCAGGGTCGGGCGCGCCCGCGGGCCTGGGGGGCTTCTTGCCTGTGTGCAGGGCTTCTACGCACAAGGTGGCACCTCATCCCGGCCCAAGGGTGGTGGCAGGAACCCAGGAGGCGCTCGGGGACTCAGCAGGGCCCGCCCCTGGGGCCAGGGGTCTGGCAGGCTCCGGGGGCAAATGGACTACGGAAGCCGACAGGGGCCCGTCCGCGCCAAAACCCAAAACGCGCTGCGGCCTCCAGGGACACAGGGGACACAAGTGGCTGTGTGGCTTGCAGTGCCCGACCAGAGGGAGGGAGGTTGTCTGGCTGCTGAGGCGCAGCCGGTGTCAGCCCTTCGGGGAACTGCCCGTGGATGCTTCGGGAATGGGGGCTGCCAACTCAGAACCCCCGTTCCCTGTGGCTGCAGCCAGCCAGGGGGCTCCAGGGTCGGGCGCGCCCGCGGGCCTGGGGGGCTTCTTGCCTGTGTGCATGGCTTCTACGCACAAGGTGGCACCTCATCCCGGCCCAAGGGTGGTGGCAGGAACCCAGGAGGCGCTCGGGGACTCAGCAGGGCCCGCCCCTGGGGCCAGGGGTCTGGCAGGCTCCGGGGCAAATGGACTCGGAAGCCGAGAGGGGCCCATCCGCGCCAAAACCCAAAACGCGCTGCGGCCTCCAGGGACACAGGAGACACAAGTGGCTGTGTGTCTTGCAGTGCCCGACCAGAGGGAGGATGGTTGTCTGGCTGCTGAGGCGCAGCCGGTGTCAGCCCTTCGGGGAACTGCCCGTGGATGCTTCGGGAATGGGGGCTGCCAACTCAGAACCCCCGTTCCCTGTGGCTGCAGCCAGCCAGGGGGCTCCAGGGTCGGGCGCGCCCGCAGGCCTGGGGGGCTTCTTGCCTGTGTGCAGGGCTTCTACGCAAAGGTGGCACCTCATCCCGGCCCAAGGGTGGTGGCAGGAACCCAGGAGGCGCTCGGGGACTCAGCAGGGCCCGCCCCTGTGGCCAGGGGTCTGGCAGGCTCCGGGGGCAAATGGACTACGAAAGCCGAGAGGGGCCCGTCCGCGCCAAAACCCAAAACGCGCTGCGGCCTCCAGGGACACAGGGGACACAAGTGGCTGTGTGGCTTGCAGTGCCCGACCAGAGGGAGGGAGGTTGTCTGGCTGCTGAGGCGCAGCCGGTGTCAGCCCTTCGGGGAACTGCCCGTGGATGCTTCGGGAATGGGGGCTGCCAACTCAGAACCCCCGTTCCCTGTGGCTGCAGCCAGCCAGGGGGCTCCAGGGTCGGGCGTGCCCGCGGGCCTGGGGGGCTTCTTGCCTGTGTGCAGGGCTTCTACGCACAAGGTGGCACCTCATCCCGGCCCAAGGGTGGTGGCAGGAACCCAGGAGGCGCTCGGGGACTCAGCAGGGCCCGCCCCTGGGGCCAGGGGTCTGGCAGGCTCCGGGGGCAAATGGACTACGGAAGCCGACAGGGGCCCGTCCGCGCCAAAACACAAAACGCGCTGCGGCCTCCAGGGACACAGGGGACACAAGTGGCTGTGTGGCTTGCAGTGCCCGACCAGAGGGAGGGAGGTTGTCTGGCTGCTGAGGCGCAGCCGGTGTCAGCCCTTCGGGGAACTGCCCGTGGATGCTTCGGGAATGGGGGCTGCCAACTCAGAACCCCCGTTCCCTGTGGCTGCAGCCAGCCAGGGGGCTCCAGGGTCGGGCGCGCCCGCGGGCCTGGGGGACTTCTTGCCTGTGTGCAGGGCTTCTACGCACAAGGTGGCACCTCATCCCGGCCCAAGGGTGGTGGCAGGAACCCAGGAGGCGCTCGGGGACTCAGCAGGGCCCGCCCCTGGGGCCAGGGGTCTGGCAGGCTCCGGGGCAAATCGACTACGGAAGCCGAGAGGGGCCCGTCCGCGCCAAAACCCAAAACGCGCTGCGGCCTCCAGGGACACAGGGGACACAAGTGGCTGTGTGGCTTGCAGTGCCCGACCAGAGGGAGGATGGTTGTCTGACTGCTGAGGCGCAGCCGGTGTCAGCCCTTCGGGGAACTGCCCGTGGATGCTTCGGGAATGGGGGCTGCCAACTCAGAACCCCCGTTTCCTGTGGCTGCAGCCAGCCAGGGGGCTCCAGGGTCGTTCGCGCCCGCAGGCCTGGGGGCTTCTTGCCTGTGTGCAGGGCTTCTACGCACAAGGTGGCACCTCATCCCGGCCCAAGGGTGGTGGCAGGAACCCAGGAGGCGCTCGGGGACTCAGCAGGGCCCGCCCCTGTGGCCAGGGGTCTGGCAGGCTCCGGGGGCAAATGGACTACGGAAGCCGAGAGGGGCCCGTCCGCGCCAAAACCCAAAACGCGCTGCGGCCTCCAAGGACACAGGGGACACAAGTGGCTGTGTGGCTTGCAGTGCCCGAGCAGAGGGAGGGAGGTTGTCTGGCTGCTGAGGCGCAGCCGGTGTCAGCCCTTCGGGGAACTGCCCGTGGATGCTTCGGGAATGGGGGCTGCCAACTCAGAACCCCCGTTCCCTGTGGCTGCAGCCAGCCAGTGGGCTCCAGGGTCGGGCGTGCCCGCGGGCCTGGGGGGCTTCTTGCCTGTGTGCAGGGCTTCTACGCACAAGGTGGCACCTCATCCCGGCCCAAGGGTGGTGGCAGGAACCCAGGAGGCGCTCGGGGACTCAGCAGGGCCCGCCCCTGAGGCCAGGGGTCTGGCAGGCTCCAGGGCAAATGGACTACGGAAGCCGAGAGGGGCCCGTCCGCGCCAAAACCCAAAACGCGCTGCGGCCTCCAGGGACACAGGGGACACAAGTGGCTGTGTGGCTTGCAGTGCCCGACCAGAGGGAGGGAGGTTGTCTGGCTGCTGAGGCGCAGCCGGTGTCAGCCCTTCGGGGAACTGCCCGTGGATGCTTCGGGAATGGGGGCTGCCAACTCAGAACCCCCGTTCCCTGTGGCTGCAGCCAGGCAGGGGGCTCCAGGGTCGGGCGCGCCCGCCGGCCTGGGGGGCTTCTTGCCTGTGTGCAGGGCTTCTACGCACAAGGTGGCACCTCATCCCGGCCCAAGGGTGGTGGCAGGAACCCAGGAGGCGCTCGGGGACTCAGCAGGGCCCGCCCCTGGGGCCAGGGGTCTGGCAGGCTCCGGGGCAAATCGACTACGGAAGCCGAGAGGGGCCCGTCCGCGCCAAAACCCAAAACGCGCTGCGGCCTCCAGGGACACAGGGGACACAAGTGGCTGTGTGGCTTGCAGTGCCCGACCAGAGGGAGGGAGGTTGTCTGGCTGCTGAGGCACAGCCGGTGTCAGCCCTTCGGGGAACTGCCCGTGGATGCTTCGGGAATGGGGGCTGCCAACTCAGAACCCCCGTTCCCTGTGGCTGCAGCCAGCCAGGGGGCTCCAGGGTCGGGCGCGCCCGCGGGCCTGGGGGGCTTCTTGCCTGTGTGCAGGGCTTCTACGCACAAGGTGGCACCTCATCCCGGCCCAAGGGTGGTGGCAGGAACCCAGGAGGCGCTCGGGGACTCAGCAAGGCCCGCCCCTGGGGCCAGGGGTCTGGCAGGCTCCGGGGGCAAATGGACTACGGAAGCCGAGAGGGGCCCGTCCGCGCCAAAACCCAAAACGCGCTGCGGCCTCCAGGGACACAGGGGACACAAGTGGCTGTGTGGCTTGCAGTGCCCGACCAGAGGGAGGGAGGTTGTCTGGCTGCTGAGGCGCAGCCGGTGTCAGCCCTTCGGGGAACTGCCCGTGGATGTTTCGGGAATGGGGGCTGCCAACTCAGAACCCCAGTTCCCTGTGGCTGCAGCCAGCCAGGGGTCTCCAGGGTCGGGCGCGCCCGCGGGCCTGGGGGGCTTCTTGCCTGTGTGCAGGGCTTCTACGCACAAGGTGGCACCTCATCCCGGCCCAAGGGTGGTGGCAGGAACCCAGGAGGCGCTCGGGGACGCAGCAGGGCCCGCCCCTGTTGCCAGGAGTCTGGCAGGCTCCGGGGGCAAATGGACTACGGAAGCCGAGAGGGGCCCGTCCGCGCCAAAACCCAAAACGCGCTGCGGCCTCCAGGGACACAGGGGACACAAGTGGCTGTGTGGCTTGCAGTGCCCGACCAGAGGGAGGATGGTTGTCTGGCTGCTGAGGCGCAGCCGGTGTCAGCCCTTCGGGGAACTGCCCGTGGATGCTTCGGTAATGGGGGCTGCCAACTCAGAACCCCCGTTCCCTGTGGCTGCAGCCAGCCAGGGGGCTCCAGGGTCGGGCGCGCCCGCGGGCCTGCGGGGCTTCTTGCCTGTGTGCAGGGCTTCTACGCACAAGGTGGCACCTCATCCCGGCCCAAGGGTGGTGGCAGGAACCCAGGAGGCGCTCGGGGACTCAGCAGGGCCCGCCCCTGGGGCCAGGGGTCTGGCAGGCTCCGGGGGCAAATGGACTACGGAAGCCGACAGGGGCCCGTCCGCGCCAAAACCCAAAACGCGCTGCGGCCTCCAGGGACACAGGGGACACAAGTGGCTGTGTGGCTTGCAGTGCCCGACCAGAGGGAGGGAGGTTGTCTGGCTGCTGAGGCGCAGCCGGTGTCAGCCCTTCGGGGAACTGCCCGTGGATGCTTCGGGAATGGGGGCTGCCAACTCAGAACCCCCGTTCCCTGTGGCTGCAGCCAGCCAGGGGGCTCCAGGGTCGGGCGCGCCCGCGGGCCTGGGGGGCTTCTTGCCTGTGTGCAGGGCTTCTACGCACAAGGTGGCACCTCATCCCGGCCCAAGGGTGGTGGCAGGAACCCAGGAGGCGCTCGGGGACTCAGCAGGGCCCGCCCCTGGGGCCAGGGGTCTGGCAGGCTCCGGGGGCAAATGGACTACGGAAGCCGACAGGGGCCCGTCCGCGCCAAAACCCAAAACGCGCTGCGGCCTCCAGGGACACAGGGGACACAAGTGGCTGTGTGGCTTGCAGTGCCCGACCAGAGGGAGGGAGGTTGTCTGGCTGCTGAGGCGCAGCCGGTGTCAGCCCTTCGGGGAACTGCCCGTGGATGCTTCGGGAATGGGGGCTGCCAACTCAGAACCCCCGTTCCCTGTGGCTGCAGCCAGCCAGGGGGCTCCAGGGTCGGGCGCGCCCGCGGGCCTGGGGGGCTTCTTGCCTGTGTGCAGGGCTTCTACGCACAAGGTGGCACCTCATCCCGGCCCAAGGGTGGTGGCAGGAACCCAGGAGGCGCTCGGGGACTCAGCAGGGCCCGCCCCTGGGGCCAGGGGTCTGGCAGGCTCCGGGGGCAAATGGACTACGGAAGCCGACAGGGGCCCGTCCGCGCCAAAACCCAAAACGCGCTGCGGCCTCCAGGGACACAGGGGACACAAGTGGCTGTGTGGCTTGCAGTGCCCGACCAGAGGGAGGGAGGTTGTCTGGCTGCTGAGGCGCAGCCGGTGTCAGCCCTTCGGGGAACTGCCCGTGGATGCTTCGGGAATAGGGGCTGCCAACTGAGAACCCCCGTTCCCTGTGGCTGCAGCCAGCCAGGGGGCTCCAGGGTCGGGCGCGCCCGCGGGCCTGGGGGGCTTCTTGCCTGTGTGCAGGGCTTCTACGCACAAGGTGGCACCTCATCCCGGCCCAAGGGTGGTGGCAGGAACCCAGGAGGCGCTCGGGGACTCAGCAGGGCCCGCCCCTGGGGCCAGGGGTCTGGCAGGCTCTGGGGGCAAATGGACTACGGAAGCCGACAGGGGCCCGTCCGCGCCAAAACCCAAAACGCGCTGCGGCCTCCAGGGACACAGGGGACACAAGTGGCTGTGTGGCTTGCAGTGCCCGAGCAGAGGGAGGGAGGTTGTCTGGCTGCTGAGGCGCAGCCGGTGTCAGCCCTTCGGGGAACTGCCCGTGGATGCTTCGGGAATGGGGGCTGCCAACTCAGAACCCCCGTTCCCTGTGGCTGCAGCCAGCCAGGGGGCTCCAGGGTCGGGCGCGCCCGCGGGCCTGGGGGGCTTCTTGCCTGTGTGCAGGGCTTCTACGCACAAGGTGGCACCTCATCCCGGCCCAAGGGTGGTGGCAGGAACCCAGGAGGCGCTCGGGGACTCAGCAGGGCCCGCCCCTGGGGCCAGGGGTCTGGCAGGCTCCGGGGCAAATCGACTACGGAAGCCGAGAGGGGCCCGTCCGCGCCAAAACCCGAAACGCGCTGCGGCCTCCAGGGACACAGGGGACACAAGTGGCTGTGTGGCTTGCAGTGCCCGACCAGAGGGAGGGAGGTTGTCTGGCTGCTGAGGCGCAGCCGGTGTCAGCCCTTCGGGGAACTGCCCGTGGATGCTTCGGGAATGGGGGCTGCCAACTCAGAACCCCCGTTCCCTGTGGCTGCAGCCAGCCAGGGGGCTCCAGGGTCGGGCGCGCCCGCGGGCCTGGGGGGCTTCTTGCCTGTGTGCAGGGCTTCTACGCACAAGGTGGCACCTCATCCCGGCCCAAGGGTGGTGGCAGGAACCCAGGAGGCGCTCGGGGACTCAGCAGGGCCCGCCCCTGTGGCCAGGGGTCTGGCAGGCTCCGGGGGCAAATGGACTACGGAAGCCGAGAGGGGCCCATCTGCGCCAAAACCCAAAACGCGCTGCGGCCTCCAGGGACACAGGGGACACAAGTGGCTGTGTGGCTTGCAGTGCCCGAGCAGAGGGAGGGAGGTTGTCTGGCTGCTGAGGCGCAGCCGGTGTCAGCCCTTCGGGGAACTGCCCGTGGATGCTTCGGGAATGGGGGCTGCCAACTCAGAACCCCCGTTCCCTGTGGCTGCAGCCAGCCAGGGGGCTCCAGGGTCGGGCGCGCCCGCGGGCCTGGGGGGCTTCTTGCCTGTGTGCAGGGCTTCTACGCACAAGGTGGCACCTCATCCCGGCCCAAGGGTGGTGGCAGGAACCCAGGAGGCGCTCGGGGACTCAGCAGGGCCCGCCCCTGTGGCCAGGGGTCTGGCAGGCTCCGGGGGCAAATGGACTACGGAAGCCGACAGGGGCCCATCCGCGCCAAAACCCAAAACGCGCTGCGGCCTCCAGGGACACAGGGGACACAAGTGGCTGTGTGGCTTGCAGTGCCCGACCAGAGGGAGGGAGGTTGTCTGGCTGCTGAGGCGCAGCCGGTGTCAGCCCTTCGGGGAACTGCCCGTGGATGCTTCGGGAATGGGGGCTGCCAACTCAGAACCCCCGTTCCCTGTGGCTGCAGCCAGCCAGGGGGCTCCAGGGTCGGGCGCGCCCGCGGGCCTGGGGGGCTTCTTGCCTGTGTGCAGGGCTTCTACGCACAAGGTGGCACCTCATCCCGGCCCAAGGGTGGTGGCAGGAACCCAGGAGGCGCTCGGGGACGCAGCAGGGCCCGCCCCTGGGGCCAGGGGTCTGGCAGGCTCCGGGGGCAAATGGACTACGGAAGCCGAGAGGGGCCCTTCCGCGCCAAAACCCAAAACGCGCTGCGGCCTCCAGGGACACAGGGGACACAAGTGGCTGTGTGGCTTGCAGTGCCCGACCAGAGGGAGGGAGGTTGTCTGGCTGCTGAGGCGCAGCCGGTGTCAGCCCTTCGGGGAACTGCCCGTGGATGCTTCGGGAATGGGGGCTGCCAACTCAGAACCCCCGTTCCCTGTGGCTGCAGCCAGCCAGGGGGCTCCAGGGTCGGGCGCGCCCGCGGGCCTGGGGGGCTTCTTGCCTGTGTGCAGGGCTTCTACGCACAAGGTGGCACCTCATCCCGGCCCAAGGGTGGTGGCAGGAACCCAGGAGGCGCTCGGGGACTCAGCAGGGCCCGCCCCTGGGGCCAGGGGTCTGGCAGGCTCCGGGGGCAAATGGACTACGGAAGCCGAGAGGGGCCCGTCCGCGCCAAAACCCAAAACGCGCTGCGGCCTCCAGGGACACAGGGGACACAAGTGGCTGTGTGGCTTGCAGTGCCCGAGCAGAGGGAGGGAGGTTGTCTGGCTGCTGAGGCGCAGCCGGTTTCAGCCCTTCGGGGAACTGCCCGTGGATGCTTCGGGAATGGGGGCTGCCAACTCAGAACCCCCATTCCCTGTGGCTGCAGCCAGCCAGGGGGCTCCAGGGTCGGGCGCGCCCGCGGGCCTGGGGGGCTTCTTGCCTGTGTGCAGGGCTTCTACGCACAAGGTGGCACCTCATCCCGGCCCAAGGGTGGTGGCAGGAACCCAGGAGGCGCTCGGGGACTCAGCAGGGCCCGCCCCTGGGGCCAGGGGTCTGGCAGGCTCCGGGGGCAAATGGACTACGGAAGCCGAGAGGGGCCCGTCCGCGCCAAAACCCAAAACGCGCTGCGGCCTCCAGGGACACAGGGGACACAAGTGGCTGTGTGGCTTGCAGTGCCCGACCAGAGGGAGGGAGGTTGTCTGGCTGCTGAGGCGCAGCCGGTGTCAGCCCTTCGGGGAACTGCCCGTGGATGCTTCGGGAATGGGGGCTGCCAACTCAGAACCCCCGTTCCCTGTGGCTGCAGCCAGCCAGGGGGCTCCAGGGTCGGGCGCACCCGCGGGCCTGGGGGGCTTCTTGCCTGTGTGCAGGGCTTCTACGCACAAGGTGGCACCTCATCCCGGCCCAAGGGTGGTGGCAGGAACCCAGGAGGCGCTCGGGGACTCAGCAGGGCCCGCCCCTGGGGCCAGGGGTCTGGCAGGCTCCGGGGGCAAATGGACTACGGAAGCCGACAGGGGCCCGTCCGCGCCAAAACCCAAAACGCGCTGCGGCCTCCAGGGACACAGGGGACACAAGTGGCTGTGTGGCTTGCAGTGCCCGACCAGAGGGAGGGAGGTTGTCTGGCTGCTGAGGCGCAGCCGGTGTCAGCCCTTCGGGGAACTGCCCGTGGATGCTTCGGGAATGGGGGCTGCCAACTCAGAACCCCCGTTCCCTGTGGCTGCAGCCAGCCAGGGGGCTCCAGGGTCGGGCGCGCCCGCGGGCCTGGGGGGCTTCTTGCCTGTGTGCAGGGCTTCTACGCACAAGGTGGCACCTCATCCCGGCCCAAGGGTGGTGGCAGGAACCCAGGAGGCGCTCGGGGACTCAGCAGGGCCCGCCCCTGGGGCCAGGGGTCTGGCAGGCTCCGGGGGCAAATGGACTACGGAAGCCGACAGGGGCCCGTCCGCGCCAAAACCCAAAACGCGCTGCGGCCTCCAGGGACACAGGGGACACAAGTGGCTGTGTGGCTTGCAGTGCCCGAGCAGAGGGAGGGAGGTTGTCTGGCTGCTGAGGCGCAGCCGGTGTCAGCCCTTCGGGGAACTGCCCGTGGATGCTTTGGGAATGGGGGCTGCCAACTCAGAACCCCCATTCCCAGTGGCTGCAGCCAGCCAGGGGGCTCCAGGGTCGGGCGCGCCCGCGGGCCTGGGGGGCTTCTTCCTGTGTGCAGGGCTTCTACGCACAAGGTGGCACCTCATCCCGGCCCAAGGGTGGTGGCAGGAACCCAGGAGGCGCTCGGGGACTCAGCAGGGCCCGCCCCTGGGGCCAGGGGTCTGGAAGGCTCCGGGGGCAAATGGACTACGGAAGCCGAGAGGGGCCCGTCCACGCCAAAACCCAAAACGCGCTGCGGCCTCCAGGGACACAGGGGACACAAGTGGCTGTGTGGCTTGCAGTGCTCGACCAGAGGGAGGCAGGGAGGGAGGGAGGGAGGCTGGCTGCTGAGGCGCAGCCGCCACCAGCCCTTCGGGGAACTGGCAGCGGAGGCTTGGGCATTGGGGCTGCCCACTCAGACATCCCGTTCCCTGTGGCTGCAGCGGGGCTGCAGGGTCGGGCGCGCCCGCGGGCCTTGGGGGCTTCTTGCCTGTGGGCGGGGCTTCCACGCACAAGGTGGCACCTCATCCCGGCCCAAGGGTGGTGGCGGGAACCCGGCAAGTTCTGGGGGATGCAAGTGGGCTAGGTCCCCGGGCCTTTATTGGGGCCGGCGGGGGTATCGGTCCACCCTCGGGAGGCCCTGCGTGGACAGCCCGTGCCCGAGCTCCGAGCTCATCGCCCTTGGACCGTACCCCAGTGGGCTTCAGGAGTGGGTGTGTGCCAGCAGCAGCCCTCCCCACTCACCCACCGTGCATCGGCCCCGCCCGACAAGCCCCTAGGGCAGGCGAGGCTTCCTGTGGGGCCTATTTGCAAGCCGGGAGGCGCGGGGACACCCGCAGGTGTGTGTGCTCCCCCCGTGGTCGACCGCTGCGGCTAGCCAGCACCTGGGGGCTGTTGGCAGCGCCGCCTGCGCAGCCTCCTAGAGCCAGGGGTCTGGGAGGCTCCGGGGAAAATGGACTACGGAAGCCGAGAGGGGCCCGTCCGCGCCAAAACCCAAAACGCGCTGCGGCCTCCAGGGACACAGGGGACACAAGTGGCTGTGTGGCTTGCAGTGCCCGACCAGAGGGAGGCAGGGAGGGAGGGAGGGAGGCTGGCTGCTGAGGCGCAGCCGCCACCAGCCCTTCGGGGAACTGGCAGCGGAGGCTTGGGCAGTGGGGGCTGCCCACTCAGACATCCCGTTCCCTGGGGCTGCAGCGGGGCTGCAGGGTCCAGCGCGCCCGCGGGCCTTGAGGGCTTCTTGCCTGTGGGCGGGGCTTCCACGCACAAGGTGGCACCTCATCCCGGCCCAAGGGTGGTGGCGGGAACCCAGCCAGCACTGGGGGATGCAAGAGGGCTAGGCCCCCCGGGGCTTTAGGCGACACTGGAGGGCCCAAGGGCGTTATCGGTCCACCCTCCCGGGAGGCCCTGCTGGGACAGCCCGTGCCCGAGCTCCGAGCTCATCGCCCTTGGACCGTACCCCAGTGGGCTTCAGGAGTGGGTGTGTGCCAGCAGCAGCCCTCCGCACTCACCCACCGTGCATCGGCCCCGCCCAACAAGCCCCTAGGGCGGGCGGGGCTTCCCGGGGGGCCTATTTGCAACACGGGCAGGCGCGGGGCAGTCCGTGTGTGCGGCCCGGGACACCCGCAGGTGTGTGTGCTCCCCCCGTGGCTGGTCGCTGCGGCTAGCCAGCACCTGGGGGCTGTTGGCAGCGCCGCCTGCGCAGCCTCCTAGAGCCAGGGGTCTGGCAGGCTCCGGGGGCAAATGGACTACGGAAGCCGAGAGGGGCCCGTCCGCGCCAAAACCCAAAACGCGCTGCGGCCTCCAGGGACACAGGGGACACAAGTGGCTGTGTGGCTTGCAGTGCCCGACCAGAGGGAGGCAGGGAGGGAGGGAGGGAGGCTGGCTGCTGAGGCGCAGCCGCCACCAGCCCTTCGGGGTACTGGCAGCGGAGGCTTGGGCAGTGGGGGCTGCCCACTCAGACATCCCGTTCCCTGGAGCTGCAGCGGGGCTGCAGGGTCGGGAGCGCCCGCGGGCCTTGGGGGCTTCTTGCCTGTGGGCGGGGCTTCCACGCACAAGGTGGCACCTCATCCCGGCCCAAGGGTGGTGGCGCGAACCCAGCCGTCGCTGGGGGATGCAAGAAGGCTAGGCCCCCCGGGGCTTTAGGCGACACTGGAGGGCCCGCGGGCGTTATCGGTCCACCCTCCCGGGAGGCCCTGCTGGGACAGCCCGTGCCCGAGCTCCGAGCTCCTCGCCCTTGGACCGTACCCCAGTGGGCTTCAGGAGTGGGTGTGTGCCAGCAGCAGCCCTCCCCACTCACCCACCGTGCATCGGCCCCGCCCGACAAGCCCCTAGGGCGGGCGAGGCTTCCCGGGGGCCCTATTTGCAAGTCGGGCAGGCGCGGGGCAGTCCGTGTGTGCGGCCCGGGACACCCGCAGGTGTTTGTGCTCCCCCCGTGGCCGGCCGCTGCGGCTAGCCAGCACCTGGGGGCTGTTGGCAGCGCCGCCTGCGCAGCCTCCTAGAGCCGGGGGTCTGGCAGGCTCCAGGGGCAAATGAACTACGGAAGCCGACAGGGGCCCGTCCGCGCCAAAACCCAAAACGCGCTGCGGCCTCCAGGGACACAGGGGACACAAGTGGCTGTGTGGCTTGCAGTGCCCGACCAGAGGGAGGCAGGGAGGGAGGGAGGGAGGCTAGCTGCTGAGGCGCGGCCGCCACCAGCCCTTGGGGAAACTGGCAGCGGAGGCTTGGGCAGTGGGGGCTGCCCACTCAGACATCCCGTTCCCTGGGGCTGCAGCGGGGCTGCAGGTTCGGGCGCGCCCGCGGGCCTTGGGGGCTTCTTGCCTGTGGGCGGGGCTTCCACGCACAAGGTGGCACCTCATCCCGGCCCAAGGGTGGTGGCGGGAACCCGGCAGGTGCTGGGGGACGCAAGAGGGCTAGGCCCCCGGGCCTTTAGGGGGGCCGGCGGGGGTATCGGTCCACCCTCGGGAGGCCCTGTGGGGACAGCCCGTGCCTGAGCTCCGAGCTCATCGCCCTTGGACCGTACCCCAGTGGGCTTCAGGAGTGGGTGTGTGCCAGCAGCAGCCCTCCGCACTCACCCACCATGCATCGGCCCCGCCCAAGCCCCTAGGGCGGGCGGGGCTTCACCGGGCAGCCTATTTGCAACCCAGGGAGGCGCGGGGCAGTCCGTGTGTGCGGCCTGGGGACACCCGCAGGTGTGTGTGCTCCCCCCGTGGCCGGCCGCTGTGGCTAGCCAGCACCTGGGGGCTGTTGGCAGCGCCGCTGAGCAGCCTCCTAGAGCCGGGGGTCTGGCAGGCTCCGGGGGCAAATGGACTACGGAAGCCGAGAGGGGCCCGTCCGCACCAAAACCCAAAACGCGCTGCGGCCTCCAGGGACACAGGGGACACAAGTGGCTGTGTGGCTTGCAGTGCCCGACCAGAGGGAGGCAGGGAGGGAGGGAGGGAGGCTGGCTGCTGAGGCGCAGCCGCCACCAGCCCTTCGGGGAACTGGCAGCGGAGGCTTGGGCAGTGGGGGCTGCCCACTCAGACATCCCGTTCCCTGGGGCTGCAGCGGGGCTTCAAGGTCCAGCGCGCCCGCGGGCCTTGGGGGCTTCTTACCTGTGGGCGGGGCTTCCACGCACAAGGTGGCACCTCATCCCGGCCCAAGGGTGGTGGCGGGAGCCCAGCCGGCGCTGGGGGATGCAAGTGGCTAGGCCCCCCGGGGCTTTAGGCGACACTGGAGGGCCCACGGGCGTTATCGGTCCACCCTCCCGGGAGGCCCTGCTGGGACAGCCCGTGCCCGAGCTCCGAGCTCCTCGCCCTTGGACCGTACCCCAGTGGGCTTCAGGAGTGGGTGTGTGCCAGCAGCAGCCCTCCCCACTAACCCACCCTGCATCAGCCCCGCCCGACAAGCCCCTAAGGTGGGCGCGGCTTCCCGGGGGGGCCTATTTGCAACTTAGGGAAGCGCGGGGCAGACCGTGTGTGTGGCCCGGGGACACCCGCAGGTGTGTGTGCTCCCCCCGTGGCCGGCCGCTGTGGCTAGCCAGCACCTGGGGGCTTTTGGCAGCGCTGCCTGGGCAGCCTCTTAGAGCCAGGGGTCTGGCAGGCTCCGGGGGCAAATGGACTACGGAAGCCGACAGGGGCCCGTCCGCGCCAAATCTCTAAACGCGCTGCGGCCTCCAGGGACACAGGGGACACAAGTGGCTGTGTGGCTTGCAGTGCCCGACCAGAGGGAGGGAGGTTGGCTGGCTGCTGAGGCGCAGCCGCCACCAGCCCTTCGGGGAACTGGCAGCGGAGGCTTGGGCAGTGGGGGCTGCCCACTCAGACATCCCGTTCCCTGGGGCTGCAGCGGGGCTGCAGTGTCGGGCGCGTCCGCGGGCCTTGGGGGCTTCTTGCCTGTGGGCGGGGCTTCCACGCACAAGGTGGCACCTCATCCCGGCCCAAGGGTGGTCGCGGGAACCCAGCCAGCACTGGGGGATGCAAGAGGGCTAGGCCCCCCGGGGCTTTAGGCGACACTGGAGGGCCCGCGGGCGTTATCGGTCCACCCTCCTGGGAGGCCCTGCTGGGACAGCCCGTGCCCGAGCTCCGAGCTCCTTGCCCTTGGACCGTACCCCAGTGGGCTTCAGGAGTGGGTGTGTGCCAGCAGCAGCCCTCCCCACTCACCCACCGTGCATCGGCCCCGCCCGACAAGCCCCTAGGGCGGGCGGGGCTTCCCGGGGGGCCTATTTGCAACCCAGGGAGGCGCGGGACAGTCCGTGTGTGCGGCCTGGGGACACCCGCAGGTGTGTGTGCTCTCCCCGTGGCCGGCCGCTGTGGCTAGCCAGCACCTGGGGGCTGTTGGCAGCGCCGCTGGGCAGCCTCCTAGAGCCGGGGGTCTGGCAGGCTCCCGGGGCAAATGGACTACGGAAGCCGAGAGAGGCCCGTCCGCGCCAAAACCCAAAACGCGCTGCGGCCTCCAGGGACACAGGGGACACAAGTGGCTGTGTGGCTTGCAGTGCCCGACCAGAGGGAGGCAGGGAGGGAGGGAGGGAGGCTGGCTGCTGAGGCGCAGCCGCCACCAGCCCTTCGGGGAACTGGCAGCGGAGGCTTGGGCAGTGGGGGCTGCCCACTCAGACATCCCATTCCCTGGGGCTGCAGCGGGGCTGCAGGGTCCAGCGCGCCCACGGGCCTTGGGGGCTTCTTGCCTGTGGGCGGGGCTTCCACGCACAAGGTGGCACCTCATCCCGGCCCAAGGGTGGTGGCGGGAACCCAGCCGGCGCTGGGGGTTGCAAGTGGCTAGGCCCCCCGGGGCTTTAGGCGACACTGGAGGGCCCGCGGGCGTTATCGGTCCACCCTCCTGGGAGGCCCTGCTGGGACAGCCCGTGCCCGAGCTCCGAGCTCCTCGCCCTTGGACCGTACCCCAGTGGGCTTCAGGAGTGGGTGTGTGCCAGCAGTAGCCCTCCCCACTCACACACCCTGCATCAGCCCCGCCCGACAAGCCCCTAAGGTGGGCGGGGCTTCCCAGGGGGGCCTATTTGCAACTTGGGGAGGCGCGGGGCAGTCCGTCTGTGCGGTCCGGGGACACCCGCAGGTGTGTGTGCTCCCCCCGTGGCCGGCCGCTGCGGCTAGCCAGCCCCTGGGGGCTGTTGGCAGCGCCGCCTGCGCAGCCTCCTAGAGCCAGGGGTCTGGCAGGCTCCGGGGGCAAATGGACTACGGAAGCCGACAGGGGCCCGTCCGCACCAAAACCCAAAACGCGCTGCGGCCTCCAGGGACACAGGGGACACAGTGGGTATGTGACTTGCAGTGCCCGACCAGAGGGAGGGAGGGAGGCTGGCTGCTGAGGCACAGCCATTGCCAATCCTTCGGTTAACTGCCAGAGGAGGCACCTGTAGCGCTGGCACCATGGGTTCTAGTCCAGGTCTGTCGCCAGATTCTGTCCTGGTTGCTCCTCCTGTAGTCCAGCTTTCTGCTGTGGTCTGTGAGTGTCGTGGAGGATGACCCAAGTACTTGGGCCCTGCACCCATGGGAGACCAGAAGGATGCACCTGGCTCCTGGCTTAGGATCTTTGCAGCACCAGCCACAGCTGCTATTTGGGTGTGAACCAATGGAAGGAAGACCTTTCTCCCTGTCTCTCTCTTTCACTATGTCTGTGAGAAAAAAAAAATAATAAAAAAATGGATTACAATCACATATTGTACAGCTCATGCATGTGTTCATCTAACTCCAAGGATTCTCTGGAACATGTTTAGCAAGACATATTAGATAAGCATGTCTAGAAAAGCAGCTGCATGTCTTCGGGAAGCCAACCTTCCCACAAGGCTCAGTGCTCTTCTTGTTAGTGGACCATAAACTATACTTAGTCCCTGCAGCCACACACTGTGTACTAGGAAGAAAATGTCTTTGCTTTGGCAGAAATCTTATTCTCCACAGTCACATTTGGCCATCTTTACAAACCTGCCTGGGAGGCCAGCACCACAGCTCATTTGGTTAATCTTCCACCTGCGGCGCTGGCACCCCAGATTCTAGTCCTGGTTGGGGTGCTGGATTCTGTCCCGGTTGCTCCTCTTCCAGTCCAGCTTTCTGCTGTGGCATGGGAAGGCAGTGGAAGATGGCCCAAGTCCTTGAGCCCCTGCACCCATGTAGGAGAACTGAAAGAAACTCCTAGCTCCTGGCTTCAGATTGGTTCAGTTCTGGCTGTCGCAGCCAATAGGGGAGGAAACCATCAGAGGAAGACCTCTCTCTCTGTCTCTCTCTCTGCCTCTCTATGTAACTCTGATTTTCAAATAAGTCAATAAATCTTTAAACAAATAAAATAAAATAAATAAAACTGGAACTAATATTGTTGGATGCATTTAGAAGTCTCAGGCCAAGATGAGACTTTTCTGTAAAGGAAGATCCATTCATAGGATTCTATTTCAATTGTATTGTCATAAACTCATCAGAGATTGGTGTATCTTCTTGTATTCTCACCAAAATACAGTGTAGAAACTAAGGAGACCAAGCTGGGGAGAGAGGAGATATTGCATTGCAGTCTTTTCCAGTATTCCTAGATGACTCTAATCATGAATCTCCACACATTTGGGAATAGCTTGCCACCAATCCTACTCACAAGCACCTGAAGAGTGACCAAAGACCAAGAGGGGGAGCCCTTTTCTTGTACAAGGTCAGGTAGAAGAGGGCTTGAGTACTGTATCTCACAAGCACAGATGTCACTCTAAGGTAAGTGACATGTACATGTGTCTACACACACACCAGATCTCTAGGATTTTTTCATCTAAAAATTCCATTTCTACTGAATAGCATACCCCCCCACCATCCATAACTACCCTTCTACTTTATGCTTCTCATATTCTATTTTTTAAAAAAGATTTATTTTATTTAATTGAAAGAGTTACAGAGAGAGGTGGAGCCAGAGAGCGATCTTCCATCCACTGGTTCACTCCCCAAATGACCACAACAGCTAGAGCTGAGCCAATCTGAAGCCAGGAGCCAGGAGCTCTGGAAGCTTCTTCCAGATCTCCCACACAGGTGCAGGGGACCAAGGACTTGGGCCATCTTCTACTGCTTCCCCAGGCCATAACAGAGAGCTGGGTCAGAAGTGGAATAGCCAGGAATTGAATAGGCACCCATATGGATTGCCGACACTGCAGGTGGGGCTTTAAACTACTGCACTACAGCACTGGCCTCTCTGACTACTTTAAATACTTCATATGTTGGAATCCTTGTCCTTGGGGGACTGATAGTTGTGGCTAATTTCACTTAGGAAAATAACCTCACTGTTCATCCATGGCATAGAATTTTCTTTTCTTCTGTGCCTGCATAACTTTCCACTGTTGAGTGCTGGCCACACTAGAAGTCTTGGCTACAGTGAATTATGCTGTGGCAAATAGTGCTAATACCTTATTTATATTGAACTTTAAATAACTTTAGATATATAATCAGAACTGAGATTATCAGATCATATAAACATTTTATTTTCAATGTAATGAAGAACAAACTGTTTTCTGTGGTGGTTGCATCATTTTACATTACCACCGACACTGGACATGTAGCTGAAAATCTTTCTATCTTCATCAAATTATGCACCTGGGTTTTTTGTTTGTTTGTTTTTAAAGAACAGGAGCAGGAGGTCTTATTGGCCATTACTGGCCATGGTTATGAAGATCCCTCTGCATTTGCACTCAAGGTGAATCAGCATTGGGCTTCATTGTCAGTGTGGTGAAATTGCCCATCACCCAGGGAGAAGTGTATGACTCCGTTAAATACATTTTCAACTTCCTGCAGTGGTTCTAAAGCCAGGTCTGGAGGTATCCTAACCCCATCTGGCTATTAATACTCTTTCTGTTCCAGGTAACTTTCTGTTAGCAAGGTGGAGCAGAGATTTCTGTGTGAACATTTCTCTAGCTTAGGATTCACATAAAACATGAGTGCCAGCACAACATTCCTCTTCCCATTCTGCCGTCATGACCTAGATTGCAGACCTAACAGGCTGACCCAGATTTTAATTCTTCCAATAAATTGTTCCTAGATGGGACAGGACACCCTACATGAGGCTCCCAAAAAATACCCACAAAAGGGGAAGTAGTGTTGCAATGCCCAAATGGGATCAGAGTGGTGACCTTGCCTAGAGTTTCCTTCTTCGGGACAACCCACGTCACCATGGGATGCTTCCTGCCCAAACGCCCGAGGTGTCAATAGCAAGAGCTGAGTCAATATCTCAGTTATAAAGTATTCACATCCAGGAAATCTTGAGTCTGGGCCCCTGGAAAGTCAGGACAAAGCAGCAGAGCAGATGGCTTTCTCTAGTGGGGCTTCAGCGAAGAAAGCTTAGACACCCTGAGTTCCAGGTCCTATTGTAGACTTTCCTCAAGAAATTGATTTCATTTCTTGGGATCCTCTTTCATGGGATTCCTCAGCAGAAAAGACCTCTCCAAAGTCTCATCCTCCATCTGCCTCATGCCATGTCCATAGTCACACACATATATGCCACATAGCCCAATCTGAAAACCCTAGGGAGTTTCCAGGTATAATCCAAACCCAGCTTTGCAGAGACAAACTGAGATCCAGGAGGGTCCCTCTACCCTCTCAGTTATGTGACCCTGAAATATCACCATACCTCCTAAAGACTCCATAGTCTGGGCAATGGCAAGTAGAATGGCAATTGCTGGGATCTGGAGGTGGTGAAATGATAAAAAACTTTCATTCAATGGGTAGAGAGTTTCAGTCTCATAAGGAAAAACAGTTCTGAATATTGGTCCCACAGCAATGTGCATATACTCAATACTACTCAACCATACACTCAGAAATACTTAAGATGATAAAATTCATCAGCTATATTTTTTTTGTCAGGACCACACTAACAGTACATTTTAAAGGTGGTCAAATGGGGGCTAGAGCTGTGGCACAACAGGTTAAAGCCCTGGCCTGCAATGTCAGCATCCCACAAGGGTGCCGGTTCAAGTCCTGGGTGCTCCACTTCGCATCCAACTCTCTGCTAATGTGCCTGGGAAAGCAGAGGAAGATGGCCCAAATACTTGGGCCCCTTCACCCACATGGGGGACCTGGAAGAAACTCCTGGCTCCTGGATTCAGATTGGCCTAGCTCGGCCCACTCTGGGCATTTGGGGAGTGAACCAGCAGATGAAGATCTCTTTCTGTCTACCTCTCTTTCTCTAACTCTGCCTTTCAAATAAACAACACAGCTCTTTAAAAAAAAAAAGTTGATTTGAAAAGTGGCCAAATACACATCTCATAAAAGTTAATGTTATGCTTTCTCAGAAGTGCAGTTAATACTTATTAATTTTGTATAATCGCTTATATTTGCCCATTTTCAAAATAGTAACATCCCTGATTCCATTTTGCTGAGTTGCTATGTCATTTTTTTTTGAAATAAGAATCAGATGCAATCCTCTCTCACTAAAGACACTGATGACAGAGTGCAGAAGCCATGTTCTGTGTGGGTGTGGCCTGGGTTCCCTCCCTCCTGGCTGTGTTTGAGGGAAACATAATGTGGTCACCACTGGGCATCTTACACTTAGGTGGAAGCAGGTGTGCCTTGAGCTGAACACAGAGATGTCCATAGCCAGGGCTAAATCCTGGGCCCTATACATTCCCTCCTAAAATGTGCACCCCTGAGCCCCAACTCCTCATGCACCAACAATGCCACAGCAGGAAGAACAAGCATGACCCTTGCCCCTGCAGCAGGAGCTAGTTCTATCCTCACTTACCACTTGCACTGACAGGTGGGATGGATCCCTCCCTGAAGAAGTCCTGGAATGATGCTCTCAGTAGAAGACATGGATTTGTGCCAGGGAAATGCATCAAAGCTGGAGGATCATACAAGTCCAACCCCATTTCTGCATAACACAATATTTCTTCTGTTGTGTTCCTTGGAGTAAAAGTTTTCTATTTGATTTTTTTCTTTTTATTCACCATTTTCTACATCTTGAAAATCGATTGATTCTTCTTCATTGTTCTATGTGTTTTTTGAATTCCTCATTTTGTTTCCATATTATTCTTGATATTCTTGCGTGTTCCTCTGTGTACTTTTCTAGGTTGAACAACATGCATACCCAACCTCAGATCATCAGAATATATAAGCAAATGTTGACAGCTCTGAAGAGATAAACAGCAAGGGAACAAGCAGAACATATCAATACTCCACTTTCAACACAGAATAGAATACCTAGGTGGGAAATCAGTAAAGAATGGTAGATTTGAACAATATTATAAATCAACTTTTCCTAACAGTTACACAGAGAGCATTCTACCTGGCAGAGGCAGAACATGTGTTCTTCTCAACAGCTGTCTAAGGTCTCCAGGTGGGATCATCTGTTAATTCAGAAAATATGCATCAACAACATTTAGAAAATTGGAGTCATATCATTGTCTTTCATAACTCTAATAGAATAAAAACAGAAATCAATTCCAGAAAAATGGGAAAAGTCACACATATGTGGATGTCAATCCACACAGTGTCAAACAGCCATTGGCTTGAAGAGGAAATCAAAAAGGAAATCAGAGAATATTTCAGTGGGTACATTTTGAGTTTTGACCTGGGATCCATAGCCACAATCACAATCCTCAAGTCCAGGCTTGGTACAAAGAGAAACCAGGTGGACATGGAAGGTCACCAGCAGAAAAGCTCTCTGAACACTGAGAACCATGGGGATCTTTAAACAGAGCAGGCAGAAGTCTTCTTACTGCCCACAACAAATTAAGGAGACCAGGATGCTGATGCTTATGACTGAGTTCAAAGGCAGATTGCAAATTCATATATATTTTCTATACAATATAAACATTTCATAGTCGGCTGAGCTTTATTTTATAAATGGAATGATTGCACATAAGCTCCTTCATTAACATTTAGTAAATAGTTCAGTTTGTTCATTCAACAAATGATCTTCACATGTCAGTCACTAGACACTATTCTAAGTATTTGGGATGGAGCAGCAAAAAGACACACAATCAGGAAGGCTGCTTTTTAATAGGTCACACACTAGATTTGAGAAAATGAATGAAAATTCACACTGATGCTGTAATAAGTACTATAAAAACATAAGTATGTACAAAGAATGGGGATATAAAGAAACTGCTTTGAGGGCCGGCACCGCAGCTCAATAGGCTAATCCTCCACCTTGCAGTGCCGGCACACTGGGTTCTAGTCCTGTTCAGGGCACCGGATACTGTCCTGGTTGCCCCTCTTCCAGGCCAGCTCTCTGCTGTGGCCAGGGAGTACAATGGAGGATGGCCCAAGTGCTTGGGCCCTGCACCCCATGGGAGACCAGCATAAGCACCTGGCTCCTGCCTTTGAGTAGGCGTGGTGCACCAGCCACAGCAGCCATTGGAGGGTGAACCAATGGCAAAGGAAGACCTTTCTCTCTGTCTCTTTCTCTCACTGTCCACTCTGCCTGTCAAAAAAGAAAAAAAAAAAGAAACTGCTTTGAGTACTCTGAACAAATCAATCCACTTCTTCCTAAAGTGTAATATCCCCCAGATGCTTGATCCTGAAGGGAGATATTTTAGAGATTCATTTATTTTGCTGAAAGGCAGAGTGAGAAGGGAGATACACATACATAGGGGAGGGATAAAGAGAGAGATTTCCATTCACTGGTTCCCTCTCCTAAATGGCTTCAACAGTTGAACCTGGGCCAGACTGAAGCCAGAAGTCAAGAACCCCATCTGAGTATTTCATGTGGGTGGCAAGGAGTCAAGTAATCAGGCCATTATCTGCGAATTCCTAGGCACAGGTTAGGAGATTGGATCAGAAAGAACACAGCTAGAATTCAAGTTGGCACTCTGATAGGGGATGCAGGCATCATAAGTGATAGTTTAATGTGCTGTACCACAATGCCAGTCCCAGCAAGTGAGTTTTATGTTCATGTTCTCGATGATTATTTCCTATTCTAGATTTGCACTGGAACCTGTGAGCTAAACTGCAGTGGAAGGTGAAGAAAAGTCTATTTTCCTGAGAACAAATGTAGGTTTCAGTCAGATTTGTTCTTGGAGGATATTTAACACATCTCAGGTTGTTTCTTTGCTTGTCTTTTCTTCCAAATGTTCCAGTGTCTCAGGCTCTTTCACATATTAGTCTCCTTCTTGTGCTCCCCTCTCTGGATGGTCTGTTCCCAGGGCTCTTGTTTTCTCACCTATTAACATCCTCCCACTGTCTCTAACTCTCCTCATGGTGTAAATGAGGGCATAGGCTTTTGACTTGATGCAGGAAAAGTGCCACACATGCTACTTTAGCAGCCTCCATGTGATATCACTTATCACTTCCAGCTTTTGCATGACATGGGTAAGCTCCAGTGCAACAAAACAGCCCAACATGGACTGACCCAACAAAAAGCCCACAGACAAGTCACACACCATTCAGCGGAGATGCGCATATTTATAGATCAAGACACTAAGCATATTGCAAACCCTCAGCAATGATGTCAATGCTGCATCCCAGAATCCTTTCAACAGAAGGATAAGACTCAGGGAGATGCTCTAATTCAAGCTGTTGTAAGCAAGTATCTTTCTTAGACAACTACTGAAATTACAGGAATGTCTACTATGCAGGTCTTCATGCTTCACCAACATCCACCGACTTTTCAAAGTTTGGTTCACACTCTAAACTGTCATAGTAAATGTTACTATTGTCTGACATTTGGTGACAGTGTGCATACTCAATGTGAGATTTCTAGTACATGTAGATCTGTATGACAGATTAGCATGGTGTCTTTGGAGCAACCGTCTAACTGCTTGCTTCCAAGAAAATATGCTTTCTACATGACATCCACAGTGACCAACAGAAATCTGTGAAAACCATGTTCAGCACTGTGGTGCAAATGTTCAGCCACAACCTGCAATACCAGCATCTTGTATGAGCATTCATTTGAGTCCTTATTTCTCTTCTTCCAATCCAACTCCCTGTTAATACATGTGGGAAAGCACTGGAGTCATCACCTAAGTACTTTGGCCCCTACACTCACATGGGAGACCTGAATGGAGTTACAGGCTCCTGGATTTGTCCTAGCTCAGCCTCAGATACTGTGGCCATTTGAATAGTAGATTAGTAGATTGAAGATCTCTCTCTCTCTCTCTCTCTCTCTCTCTCAACTATATCTCTCTGTCTCTCTCCTTCTGTATCACTCACCCTTTTTTAATTTTTAAAATATTTATTTGTTTCTTTTGAAAGTCAGAGTTCCACAGAGAGAGGGAGAGATACAGAGGGAGAAATCTTCCATCTGCTTGTTCCCTCCCTCCAGATGGCTACAATGGCTGGTGCTGGTTCAGGCTAAAGCCATGAGTTTGGAGATTCTTCTAGTCTCTATGTGAGTGGTTGGGGCTCAAACACTTGTGCCATCCTCTGTTGCTTTTCCCAGACCATTAGCAGGGAGCTGGATTGGAATGGAGCAGCCAGAACATAAACATATGGCATGCCAGCATCACAGGCAGTGGCTTTCCCCATTACTCCACAATGCCAGCCATTCTGCCTTTCAAATAAATACATAAATAAATATTTTTTTAAATGAAATCTGTATCTTCCTGATTGATTGTGTCTGTGAAATCATCTAGCTAACAAATGCAATGGTGTGATAACAATGCTACAATGAAGGGGAACCAAGACATTGGGAGCTGGGCCTGTGCCCAGCATGTAGAATATTTGGCAGGTTTTTTTTAATGTCCTTTTTAAAAATTTACTTATTTGAAACACAGAGTTACAGAGAGAGAGAGAGAGAGAGAGAGAGAGAGAGAGATATGAGACAGAGAGAGACCTTCCTTGCACTGGTTCACTCCACAAATCCCTGCAAAATCCAGGATTGGGCCAAACTGAAGCCCGAACAAGGAGCTTTATCCAGATCTCCCACACGCCACACTAGCATGGAGCTGAATCAGAATGGAGCATCCAAGACTCAAATTGGCACCCACATGGGAATGCTGGCATCACAGGAAGTGGCTTAACCCACTATGCCACAACAGCATTCTCCCACCCCCCAGAAGTTTCGAGAGTTCTCCTTGGATAGCAAGTATTTGTCAAGGGGTGTTATATGTGTCAGACACTACAGTACCTTAACATGTTGACAGTGTTCCTCATATTCTGAAACCAAGATACCACTCCTCCAAACCTGTTTCCTCTGAGATTCAGTTTTGAACAGGACACTGTTGCCACAAGAGCCCATCCATCCTCCAGGTCACAAGGGATGCTGAAATGACAGCTGCTGTCAGCTAGCAAGGGGTCATAGAAGACTTCAGCACTGGCTGGGGGTGCAAAAGAACATTTAAATGTTGTAGAGACCTGGAGTCTGGGGCCTGACTCTGGAGGAGAGAAGCAGCCCCTGGGCTACTGGGAGGAAACATCACAAGATTTCCCTGCTGGGACCCCAAGTTACAGAAAGATGCTGCTGCTCCCTTTTCTGAACCTCCAAAGGACAGGTTTTGTCAGCTGAAGTCTCCTCAGCCTCCCTGTGCTCCCTTAACCCACATGAGTAGGTACAAGACCCCACAGACAGGCGCCAATACTTCACTGGATGGCAGTTTTACTGCATCATCACTGTTGCTCCCTAGAGAGTTCAATTGCCACATTTTGTTGATTTTTATTTGTGGAACACTTAAAGCAAGTTTATTCTTTAGTGTAATGTATAAGCCCACTGAGAGTGGTTCTGAGTTGAGGTGCTGAGGAGTCCTTGGTGTTTAGCCCCTACCCAAACGGTAAGGATGAACCCTGGGATGCATGCCATTTATGTGTGTGTTTACCTATTGAAATATTCTTAAGATATCAAGCATTACAGTTATTAAAAATATCTCTTGGGGCCACTGCCTGCAAGGATGACATCTTACATGGGCACGGCTTCGTGTACTAACTGCTGTATTTCTTTATTTTTTAAGATGTATTTATTTATTTGAAAGGCAGAGCTACAGAGAGACAGAGTCAGAGAGAGAGAGAAAGAGGTCTTCCATCCATTAGTTCATTCCCCAGACGGCCGCAATGGTTGGGTCTGAGCTAATTCAGGAGCCAGGAGCTTTCTCTGGGTCTCCCACATGGGTGCAGGGGCCCAAGGACTTGGATCACTTTCTACTGCTTTCCCAGACTTCAGCAGAGAGCTGGATCAGTAATGGAGCAGCTGGAACTCAAACTGGAATCCATTTGGGAAGCTGGCACTGCAGGCAGTGGTTTTACCTGCTACGCCACAGCGCCAGCCCCTTCTGCACTTCTGATCTAGTTCCCTGCTAATAGGCCTGAGAATGCAGTGAAAGATGACCTAAGGCTTTGGCCCTCTGCACCCTTGTGGAGACCCAGATGGAGGTCAAGACTCCTGCTTCAACCTGTCCCAGACCTAGCCATCACTGATAGATTCATCCTCTCTCTCTGTGTGTGTGTGTGTGTGTGTTCATAACTGCCTTTCAAGTATATACAAATCTGGTCAATCAAGCTATTTCCTAAAAAAGAAAAACACTCAAAATCAATGGCTGCCCTTGTGGCACAGTGATGCCAGTTGTGATGCCAGTTGCGATGTTGGAGTCCCATATCAGAGTGGTTTGAATCCTGAATGATTGACATTTTGCCCAGTTCCCTGCTGTTGTACCTAGGAAAGCAGAAAATGACCCAAATACTTGAGTCTCTGACACTCATGTGTGAGACCTAGTTGGTGTTCCTGACTTTTGGCTTCAGCTTAGCCTAGCTTGGTTGTTGTGATCATTTGGGACATGAACCAATGGATCAAATTCTCTGTCAGTATGCCTTCCAAATAAATCATAAAAATTCAAGGAGAAAAATCACGTGATTATTTAAATTAAATGCTAGGAAGCATTTGATTAAATTCAGCATCTGGCCTTTAAAAAAAAAAAAAAACCCTGTAAGCAGAGAAGTAAAATATCAGAATTTCTTTATTATAATTAAAATTGTCTATGATGAACCTATAGCAACCAGTATAAATAACATGACATTGAAAGCTCTTGGGGCCAGCACCAGCATCCCATATGGGTGTCAGTTGAAATCCCAGCTGCTCCACTTCTGATTCAGCTCTCTGCTGTTGCCTGGGAATGCAGTGGAAGATGGCCCAAGCCCTTGAGCTTCTGTCCTCATGTAGGAGACACAGAAGTTCCTGGCTCCTGGCTTTGGATCAACATAGCTCTGGCCATTGAGTCCAACCAGGGATTGAACCAGCAGATGGAAGACCTCTCTCTCTCTCTCTCTCTCTCTTTCTCTCTCCCTCTGCCTCTACTTCTCTCTGTGTGTGTGTAACTCTGACTTTGGAATAAATAAAATAAAATCTTAAAAAAAAAAAACAAAACACCTCTTTTCCTGGGAGTTTACCCAAAGCTGACTCCTTAAATTCTCGTTCTCCAACATTGTACTGGAAGTGTAGTTAGGAAAGTGAAACAAAAAATGGAAGCATTAAGTAAAAGGATTAATTAATTTATGTTTAAGGTTTATTTATTTGAGAGGTAGAGTTACAGACTGAGAGAGGAAGAGACAGAGAGAAAACTCTTCCTTCCATTGGTTTACTCCCCAAATGGTTGCAATGGCTGGAGATGGGCTGATCTGAAACCAGGAGCATGAGCTTCTTCCTGGTCTCCCACATGGGTACAGGGGCCCAAGCACTTGGGCCATCTTCTACTGTTTTCCCAGGCCATAGCAGAGAGCTGGACTGGAAGAGGAGCAGCCGGGACATGGAATTCCGGCACCACAGGTGGAGGATTAACCCACTGCACCACGGTGCCAGCCCCAGATTCAATTTTTAAGCAACAAAATTTTCAATATATGTGGATCACTCTACAATCTACGGAGGCAATGCAAAACAAAATTTAAGCTAAGAGAATTAAGTGATATGAGTGAGTACAAGATCAATATAGGTCAACTGGCTTCCCATGGAGCAGCAGGAAAAAATAGAAAGCCATTTTAAAGGACACAATACAGACTAGAAAACCTCTATAGAATACCTTTAGATATTTTCTTTCTTTCTTTCTTTCTTTCTTTTTTGACAGGCAGACTTAGTGAGAGAGAGAGAGAGAGAAAGGTCTTCCTTCCATTGGTTCACCCCCCAAATGGCCACCATAGCCAGTGTGCTGTGCTGATCTGAAGCTAGGAGCCAGGTGCCTCCTCCTGGTCTCCCATGTGGGTGTAGGGCCCAAGCACTTGGGCCATCCTCCACTGCCTTCCTGGGCCACAGCAGAGAGCTGGACAGGAAGAGGAGCAACCAGGACAGAACCAGTGCCCCAACTGGGACTAGAACCCGGAGTACCAGTGCTGCAGGCCTAGTGAGCTGTGGAGCCAGCAAATATTTTTTAATCATAAAAAAAAAATTGAAAACCTAAAAGGAAATTAAGCCAACAACATGAAGAGGATGAAAAGCTCAACATTCAGTAAATTGTGAGTGACTTGCATCCCTTGTGAAGGAGGTTATTGGAAGCTCCAGGTCCTAAGCTCCCAGCAGGATCACAGACAGTGGAGGGAGGGTCTCCAATCTTGTGTGGTTGGGTCAGCAGGAAGGTGACAGCAGCCCTGGCTCTTAGGATAGCTAGGCCCCCCGTGAGCACCACCAGACCTGAGCCCAAGACTCAACCCTCACTTCCCCCACCAGCCACAGCCTGGATGAACTGCACCCCTCCCCCCAACCCCTCGGGGCAATCTGGTAGGTGTGACTCTGATTGGCTGCATCATCTGATGTGCTGCCTGCTCACTGGCTCAGCAAGCTGTCCAATCAGACTCATGGGAGTGAGGTCTCTTTCTGTATGCTGCTAAACAGCTTCTCCAGTCTGATGCTCATGGAGGTGCCACGATGCTCAGCCCTTCCCTCTCTGTGCACTTCTCCCAGTACAAGAGCCCTCAGAAGGATGCCTGGGCAGCTCAGAATCTGGAATGAGGTGAGTGTGTGGGGGCCAGGTGCTTCTGGCTTGCAGGATGGCAGCTGGCATGGGACCCTGGATATCTTGTTTCATTCCTGAATGTGGTGACTTTGGCTCAGCCTAGAGCTCTGTATTTTTCCAAATTGTGTGGTTAGGGTTCGTGGGTCCTCAGGGAGAATCCAGACTACATACACGGCATTGGGGGAGAAGCTGTGAGTTTGGGATCCCTGTCCCTTCTTTCTCCTCCTGGATCACAGAATTCCCCTCAGCTAGAAAGCAGGTCACCAAGTCCACAAGCCAGTCCTCTTAGCACAGCTCTTCCTAGGGGTGTGAGGCTGTCTCCCTGCATCAGCTCTCAGCCTGTGGCTGCTGGTTATGAGCGGACCCTGGGCAGGGATTTCAGAGACAGCCCAAGCAGAGGCCAAGAATCCTTTCTGGGAGACTCTCCCTTTTCTCCCTGCCTTGGCATCAGCTCCCTCTGAATATCTGTTGACACAAAGAAATGGTATTTGCTGGGCAGTTGAGGCTCCAAGACTGGCTAGATCAAACAGGATACTCACTGGGAATCCTCTTTCTCTGACATTTAGGTTTCATGCCATTTGGACCTGGCTTAGGTCATTTGTTCCAGTACCCACTGGTGGTAGATTTTTTTTTTTTTAAGATTTTTATTTATTTATTTGAGAGGTAGAGTTGCAGAGAGAGGGAGAGACAAAGAGAAAGGTCTTACATCCACTGGTTCACTTCTCAAATGGTTGCAACAGCCGGAGATGGGCTGATCTGAAGCCAGAAGCTTCTTCCAGGTCTCCCACATGGGTGCAGAGGCCAAGGACTTGGGCCATTTTTTGACTGCTTTCTCAGGCCATAGCAGAGAGCTGCATCAGAAGAGGAGCAGCCGGGAACAGAACTGGCACCCGTATGGGACACCAGCTCTAAGATGGGAGGTCGGCACCTCAGGCAGAGGCTTTAGCCTAGTGCACCACAGCCCCGGCCCTGGGGAGATGATATTCTAAGACTCTGATCAGTCCCTCCACAAGGGAAATATTGTTTGGAAGAGTCACTGTGTGAAAATTTGTTTGTCTTGGTTAAAATACAGGCAACCAATGCGGCACTCTGACTGGGACTAGAACCTGGTGTGCGGGTTCCACAGGTGGAGGATTAGCCTAGTGAGCCGTGGCGCCGGCCAAAAATATCTTTTGATTCATGCAACCTAAGTAAGCATCTGATAGGTTGTTTTAACTTGGTTGATAGATACAAATTGAAATATTGTCAGGGTTTTGTCCCTGGGTTTGCTGGTCAAGCAAAAGTCATACTTACTTTTTTTGGATACTCAGTCATAAATGTTCAATTTGGGCACGAAAAAATGATACAGGTTAGTGGTATAATGCAATGTTCATTAATTCCTGTTTGAAGTAAAATTTAACTCCTCGAGTTGTTCTTTGGCAAAACATGACTCAAGATTATAACCATGCTAGTCCAATATTTTAGTTTCTTAAAAAGTCTGTACTTGTTAATAATAAATTGGTAAACATAAAAGAAATGTTTTCAAACTTTTGTACTGTTGGCCTTGTAAAAGTTGTAAAAGACAATGGACTTTTGGATTTGACTACTTTAAAATAATTTGAAATTTATGTTTTATTAAAATGCTTTGTTCTTATTTTAGAGGCTTTTTAGGATCACTTTAAATTGCAAATTAAGGAACCAATAGATAGGGGAGAGAAATGTTAAGGAATCTATAAACATGAGAATGTGTCTTGGTGCTCAAGATGTGTTTTGAATAACAAAGGAAGCAAGTGATCTTTGTCTAACCTGAAATAAAACTGGTGTTTGGCAAGGAGAAGGAGGTACAAAACAATAAATAACTTAGGTAATATAAGAATGTTACAGAAGATTTGTAGCAGATAATTTTGTGTGAGATTACTTTGGCTGAGATTAGAAGGAAATTACTTCTAAATGAGTTTCTCAAAATTGAGCATTGGTAATTGTTAGGAAAAGAGTTGCAGATTTTTGCTTCCCCACACAGGACACCAAAATGTTAGGGAAAGAGGTGCAGAATAGAGAGGGGGCAGTGTACAAATTTACAGCCAGACTGAACTTATTCAGAGAAAATAAGTCTGTAGAGGTGGGTGATCAACTGCCCACATGCACACTAGTGGAGCACGGGACAGAAGGCCCCAACCCCAGGGGCTGGGCCTTTTTATATTTTGGGTAGGGGCCAGCAGGCAGAGGGGAATTCCTGGAACTGGTGTTCCTGAAGGTGTTGAGAGCAGCTGGTCTTTCAGGTGGCTGTAAGGAGTGGAGTATGAAGGCAATAGGGTATGAAATCCAGTTGAGTTTCGAGGACAAGGAATACATTCCAGTGTTTACCTATTGTGGGCAATGAGGGAGAATACCTGAGGCTTCTGTCATTGTTCCATCAATCCTGACTCTGAGTACAGATAAGGAGAGGGGTGCCAATTTCTGTCTGGCTACTTCCTGCTGAGAGGGGGCTTAGCCATGGAGCCAGGACTTGAGCAGTGACCTATACTTGGGATCAGATTGATTGGAGAAGAGCAGTCTTGCATTGCTCCTGTGAGTTGGCTTGAGATATAGCAGTTATTTGTTCCTGCAAGAACCTTTGGAATGGATTAATTATGCATGGCAGAAATAGGAGCACGATGATTATGAGGGCAAAAGGAGACACTAGAGCCATGGCCCATGGTGGAAACAATGGCCAAAATGAGGCAGAGTTACCTTGTAAATGCATCGTGTTAGTATGTCGACCTGAGCGAGGTGGGTCCTGTGGGGGTGGACTCTTATGAGGGAGATGTAACTAGTTTTAATGAAGTAAAATGCACCCAGGGAGGGTGCCCTTTGAGTTTGGCTGCGGTGGGGGTAGTCAATATCACCTGGTAGGGCCCACTCCACTTTGTTTTTAGAGCAGCCTCATTTTGTTTTAGATAAACCCAGTCACCAGGTGGAAAGATAGGAATATAGTCGGGAGGCAGAGAGTGTGGTTTGGGTAGGTGTGTGTCTGTATACATCCCTAAGTCAGAGCACATTTCAGTAAGAAGAGAGAAAGCCAGAGGAGGAGGAATAGCTTCAGTGCTCTGTAGAGAAGGGAAGCTGGGTGGAAGTGTTAGGTAGGAAGTCAGTTATGAGCTTATGTGTGTGTAACAGGCCTAAAGAGAAGACATCTATGTCCAGCATGAGATGCATCTGCATCTCAAAGTCATCATGACAATGTTTCAGGGGCAGCCCAGAGTTCGCATCCTGCCCTGCCCCCTTCTACCTGATAACCTGCCAGGTGGCGGTTCCCACCCCTTCTGCCTGACAAGCTTCCACAATCTCCCAGGTGCAGCCTAGTATCTGCATCTCAAACACCCTGCTCGCTTCCTCCTGTCTGCTAACATTTGCATCCATAAAGTCCTTTGTTTCAGACCTTCAAGAGAAGTTTTTCTATTTACATCCAAAAAGCCCTTTGTTCCAAGAGGAGCAGAGGTGGGGAAGCAAGACCCATCTCCTTAAAAACCCCCAGCTCTCTGCATCTTTGCTGAGCCGCCCGCCTGGCCTGGTCATGTGTAATCTCTCCACTCAACATGGAACCTCCCTCCTTCCTCCTCCCCCGACTCTCAGGCTCTGTCAGGAGAGGTGCCCATCCGTCCCGACAGATGTCCCTTCCTAATAAACCTTGCTATTTTACCTCCCACTACTCTCTGTCTCACACCTGAATTCTTTCTTGCCTGAAGACAAGAACCCTGCAATTTCTCCGGTAACAGAAGGACAGGCCTTCCATAGGGAATTTCAAATGGGCTAAGCATTAAGGACTTCTTGGGAAGAGATCTGATTCTTAACAGAGCCAAAGGGAGGAGTTTTACCCAGTCCAAGTAAACCTGGGTGGAGAGTTTAGTTAGAGCCTGTTCTAAAATTCCATTCATCCATTCTACTTTGCCTGAGGAGGGGGGACGATAGGGAATGTGAAAATGCCATGAGCTATGAAGGGAGGCAGATACTATTTGAGTAATTTTAGAGGTAAACTCTGGTCCACTGTCTGACTGATGGAAGCAGGCAATCCAAATCTTGGGATAATATAAACCATAACTCCTTAGTAGCACAAAGCAGGTACAAGCAGTCTGTTGTACAAGCCCTTGTTACATCTGCATTAATCAAGTGAAACCGGGCAGGGGAGAGAACAGGGGAGGGTCACACTAAGGTTACTTTCTTGGTTCTTTATTCAGAGAAAGCAGTTCAGAGAAAGCATAACAAAAGGAGCCAAAGGAAAACAAGTGAAGCAGTTTCTAGTATTAAAGGGACAGATTTTAGATTTCTTTTCTTCCTTCAGGGTCGCTGTGTTAGCTGTCAGATCAGCCTTGTTATTAGCTTCAGATAGGGATTGTTTACCTTTCTGGTGTCCTTTGCAGTGAATAATAGCAGCTTTTGTTGGCAACTGGGCAGCATCAAGAAGAGCTTTAATCAGCTTGCCATTTATTATAGGGGTCCCTCGGGCTTGCCACATCTGGGCATTGGAGTGCATGATATGATAGGCATACCGGGAATCTGTATATATATTGATTGACTGTCTTTCCTTTGGCTAAGGTGAAGGCTTGAACCAAGGCTAATAACTCGGCCTGTTGGGAGGTAGTGCCTTGAGGTAGGGGCCTGGCCTCTATGGCCCTATGCAGGGAAGAGGAGGAGGTCACATCAGGATGCCCCCTCAATTATTGCATATCCAGTGGGAAAAGGGGGAGCTTTAGAAGCACTACCACCATGACCCAATCCAGGGCTCTGGGAATAGGAGTGTCTGAGATGATGAAATGTAGTTAGGAAAAGTCAAGGAAGTCAGGACAGGAATGGGGCTCGAGGGGATGAGAGAAGTGGTGGGGAGGAGAGTAGGGTTTATAAAGGTTTATAAAGGTTTATAAAGGCAAAAACTGCAAAATCGGGAGGGGAATACATGGTTGCTAGGATCGGAGGGGAATACATGGTTACTGGGGTCAAGCTGACTTAAACCTATGCAAAACTAGTATCAATTATAATCTTGACAATACCAGTTACAATCTTAACAATTTTAATTATAATCTTGACATTAATCCAGGTATTGGTTTAATCATATGTAGGACATAGACAAATTACATTTTTATTATTAACCCAGGTGTAGCCTACTCACTTTCAAGCTTGAGCGATCATGGTAGGGGGTTTCTGTGCTCTGCCAAGTGTGATGTAGTGGACTGCTATTGTTCAACTGTTTTAGATCATAGTTTCAGACCAGAGTCTCACGGTGTGGGGGGGCACCTTCCCAGAATGGAGTCTCAGGTTCTCCAAAATGGAGTCCCTACTGTCAAGGTGCTACTTCATAACCTCACTCTCCCCAGTCTGAGCGACTGGGCGCTCTTTCTGTCCCTTCCATCCTGATGGATGCCCTGTCCCCAACAAAGCCTTAGCACTCTGCCCTCTGTCTCACACCTGAATTCTTTCTTGCCTGAAGATAAGAACCCACAGTTTCCATGGCCTTCCCTCCAGTAACATACATATTTGTAATAATCTTGCTGTTTCATTTTGAAATCTATTTTTAATGCAGTTTCTCCTTTTAGTAGTTTCTACTTAATTGGTGATTTTCTTTTCAAATTTCTAGGCATCTCCTGTAAGGTATTTCTTCCTCCTTAGTTCTGACTCCTGTGACCTGACATTCAAACTGTTTATCTTAGAAGCCTAAGGTCATAGGATACTTGATTCTTCTGTCTTTTCTTAATGTGTTTAAGTTTTTTCATGTAATCAGACAATTCCTTCAGCTTTTGTTTCTAAGGGTATTCTTCTATTCAAGGTTTTCATGGGGCCGGTGCCATGGCTCACTTGGCTAATCCTCCATCTGCGGGCATCTCATATGGGTGTTGGGTTCTAGTCCAGGTAGCTCCTCTTCCAGTCCAGCTCTCTGCTGTGTCCCAGGAAGGCAATGGAGGATGGTCCAGGTGCTTGGGCCCCCACACCCACATGGGAGACCAGGAGGAAGCACCAGGCTCCTAGCTTTGGATCGGTGTAGCTTCTGCCATAGTGGCCATTTGGGGGGGGTGAACCAACAGAAGGAAGACCTTTCTCTCTGTCTTTCTCACTAACTCTATCTGTCAAACAAATAAAAAAAAAAGACTTTCATGCTCTTAATACTATTTTTAGACAGGAAAATAGAAATTAGCCTATGTGTGTGAAAGCAGCCATGGGAAACAAAACATGTGCTCTGCAGAAGGAATGCAGCAGCCTTAGAGGCAGGCCTGGGAAAGCAGCCCAGCACTTTACACTACAAAACCCTGCCCCTCCAATAAAGGCACACCAGGAGAAACCTGTTTGCTTGGTGCAAAGGAGGATACTGAGTCTAATAACGTTACCTAATTTTGCACCTGGGAAATATTTTGTTCATGAGTGGCGTGTGTGTGTGTGTGTGTGTGTAGAAACAGTGAGAAGTAGACACCCAACCCTTAGAAATCCGAGTTATTATTAAGTCCTCCTCATAATCAACTTCATAGGGGCATGTGTGCACATTTACAGCAGGTTTTTAAGAGAGCAAGGGAGCCCCAGGTCTTTGTTAGGCTGAGATAGAGCTGAAGGACACAGGTGCTGGAAGGTTTGAGGACCACCAGGAGGAATCAGAGAACTTAAGCACTGTCATTGATCTAGCGACAAGCCATGACATCTGAAACCAGAGACTGGCAACTCTGCCATGAATCACCACACCAAATTAATGGGGGAAAATGGTGATGAAGGAAGGTGCCTGGGGTGCCTGTCTCACAAGGAATTTCCATGTGGACAGGCAGTGAGCAAAGCAAGATTTATTTACATGAGAAAGCTCTTGCCACAGCAGCCACTAGGGGGTCTCCAAAGAGGGACACCTGAAAAATGGAGTGAAGTTTTTTAACCACGATGTGGATGAGCAGAATAATAACAGCTAACAATCTCATCAGAAGGACAGAATCATAATCTTGTCTAGCCTGCTCTTGTTAAAACCAAAAATCTTGGGAACTATGCAATAGGCAAATTCTCTTGGTAAAACTAGGTTAGAAGGGTGGGATTGTTAACTTCCCTTCTATTCTCATGATAAAACTAGAAACTCACTGGGCTGGCCCCTTGGCTCAACACGCTAATCCTCTGCCTTGTGGCGCCAGCACACCGGGTTCTAGTCCCGGTCGGGGCACTGGATTCTGTCCCGGTTGCCCCTTTTCCAGGCCAGCTTTCTGCTGTGGCCAGGGAGTGAAGTGGAGGATGGCCCCAAGTGCTTGGGCCCTGCACCCACATGGGAGACCAGGAGAAGCACCTGGCTCCTGCCTTCAGATCAGCACAGTGCGCCGGCCGCGGCGGCCATTGGAGGGTGAACCAACAGCCAAGGAAGACCTTTCTCTGTCTCTTTCTCTCACTGTCCACTCTGCCTGTCAAAAAAAAAAAACAAAAAACAAAAAACAAAAAACTAGAAACTCACTGTCTTGCTAGTAGACAGGTCTTGCCCACTCTTAAAAGGACTCCTCATTAGGTCATCTAGTCCTTACACCAGCCACCCCCTGCCTTATAACCTCTTTATAAGCCCTCAAATACCCTCCTCCAACAGAATGGTACTCCTGTAACCACAATAAATGCATTTTTCCTTTTCAAATGTTTACCTTAATGAAGACACTTGCTGTTGCTGTAATCTAGTGAATAATATTTGCATAAGAATTTCAAAAGCCCACTGAAAAAAGGAGATGATTAGGAATGGCAGGCTGTTGCCCCAACTGACAAAGAACCCTTCCCCCCTCCCCCAACTGAGGCAGAAAGCCCCTGGGGTTACACCCAGGACTCCTCTGACTGGGTGGTGGGATGTGCCTCAGAACAAAGCCTGAAAATCTGCATAATTGTCAAGTGAATAGACTGATTGTTTCCTTTGAATCCTCACCCTCCAATTACCCTGTCTCTTTATTTATTTATTTATTTTGACAGGCAGAGTGGACAGTGAGAGAGAGAGAGACAGAAAGGTCTTCCTTTGCCATTGGTTCATCCTCCAATGGCCGCTGCAGCTGGCGTGCTGTGGCCAGCACACCATGCTGATCCGAAGGCAGGAGCCAGGTGCTTCTCCTGGTCTCCCATGGGGTGCAGGGCCCAAGCACTTGGGCCATCCTCCACTGCACTCCCTGGCCACAGCAGAAAGCTGGCTTGGAAGAGGTGCAACCGGGACAGAATCCGGCGCCCCGACCGGGACTAGAACCCAGTGTGCTGGCACCGCTAGGAGGAGGATTAGCCTGTTGAGCCATGGTCCTGGCCCACACTGTCTCTTTAAAAAATCCTCTGTACTGGGTGGTTTGGTAGAAAAGCACCTGTTTGGATTGAGAGAAACTTCTTTTTCTTTCCCCAAGGCTGCTGCTGCCTTCCTGCAATAAACCTTTACCTCTGGCCATGCCTCATCTTTGGCGAATTGAAGCGGCGAGCATCAAGAGCTGGACTATTCAGCATCAAGAGCTGGACTATTCATTCCCTCGGTAACCACATTGGTGAGCTAGCCCAGAGGTCTAGGGTATATTCTTCAAGTGGCCTGACCCTCTCACGCTGGTAAAGAGGGCAGTGGCCACTTGTACTCCATCCCCAGAGCAGCTTGTGAGCTAATGTGGTGGTTGGGACTCTGGGGACATCCAGCAGCTGTCCTTTCTCTTCCTGCTGCGCATTAGCTACCTATTAGCACAATGGCTTCCATTTGTGTACGGAGTCAACAGCTCTGAGACTGAAATTTCTGTCTCTGCTCTTTGGGTTTATGGAATTGGGACCTGGCTTAGGTCATTTTTTGTGGTACTGGTTTGTGTGAAACTGCAGAAGACCCCATAAAATCCACACTAAATTGTAGCCCCCCCTTAAAGTTCCCTAGAAATGCTATCCGGGGTGCCACGTGTACTACCGGAATTTGGGGTGCCATACGATTTCACCACAGGCTTATTACTAAATCCCCAATATTAATAAGCCCAAGAGGGTTCTTGCCTAATATATAGAGAAGAATTCTAAATACCAGTACAGATAAACGAGGCAGCATGGCACGTTTTAAGCTTTTATTTAGTGAGAAAGATGCATTGGGCTTTTAACCCACTTCCAAAGGGGAGTGGTATATTAACCTGCTTGGCTGGTGGGCACCCAGGTGTGGGCAGGTAGGGGAATGAGGCCACACAGGGGCATGGCAAAGGCATCAGGTAGGGGCCTGAGGCCACACAGGGGCGTGGCAGAGGTGTGGTCTTCCAGCTCACAAACCTAATCTATCTTTACCTGTATGCTTGCCTGCTTCATGTGGGAGACAAGATTCCAAGATTTTTGCCTCAGCCCCTCTGTGAGGAAGATTTGGATATGGTTTGGAAGAGTACTCATGTGGTGAAATACGAGTGGTTCAATTTAATTTCCATCCAAAAGCACCTTGAGTTGTGTTGTGGCTGATTGAGCAGCTTACAGTTACCATCCTATTTCTAAGAAGAAAGTGGTGTTCCGTTGTCATACTGCATGGCCTGTGTATGTGTTAAAGTTAAGAGAAGGTGGCTGGTAAGTGGATTTTTAAAATATTTATTTCATTCGAAAGTCAGAGTTGAAGCAGGCAGGCATACAGCTTAAAATTGATTAGGTTTGTGAGCTGGAAGACCATGCCTTTGCCACGCCCCTGTGTGACCTCATCCCCCTACCTGGCCACACCTGGGTGCCTGCCAACCAGCCAATCAGGTTAATTAACCACTCCCCTTTGGAAGTGGGTTAAACTCCTAGGACATGATGTGTCTGGCCCTTCTCTTTCCCCTGACCTCTTGCCAGGAGGAGGCTTGCTGTAGCCCCGCGCCCTAGGCTTCCAGGCCTAGATACTCCTCCATGTAGCTGGGTCCTGGTGCTCAGTATGATCCCACATTTTCCTCTCTTTCTTAAATAACGCTCTCTGCCTCTGCTTTGCTGCTGGTGATAAGCGGTGGAGAGCAGCTCAAAGTGCTTGCTGCATGTGGTTTTGGCCTGCTCTCTGAGTGGTATGGATACTACCCTAGTTCCCAGACTTTTCCCCTCTCCTACCTGAACTAAACCCTCACTTTCCTGGCTCCTTGATCTCTTACAAACCTATTGTAAATTTCCACAGATGCCTCTTTTGAAATTGACTGTGAGGAACAAGAATTAATGCAATTAAAGGTGTTTTCTGAGCAGAGTGCCCACTGAGTCTGTAATGAGGATATAGTTATCTTTATGTATGTTGGTGTCCAGTACCATTACTGGGACTAGAGTTGCTTTCCAATTTAAAAATGCTCAAGTAAATTTTTCAGGTTTCAACTGTGGAACAATAGGGTTAACTGAGGTTACTAACAGCAAGAAGTAATTCTATTTAATTGATTAGAACTTTTATTCATTTTTCTTTGGGAGTTTTAAAAAGGAGTAACCATAATAAAACCATCTTCCTTCCCTTTTCGTTTTCACATTTTGTATAGCAAAAACCATTTACTGATATTCTGAATTACCTGAATTTCTGAGTTTCTTCTGTGTATCAGATAACACCACCATGCACAAGTTAAGCTTCTTGGTATTTGGATATCTGTTAGATGCTACTAAGAAAGTAGAGATGACCTTTCTTTTTAAAGCTTTTGAGGTGGTGTCACAGAATAGCGTGTTGTAGATACAGTCAACTGCTTTGTTACCTTCCAACTAGGCATCTGTAAATCCTGAAACTTAAGATGGCAGGTGATGTCCTGTAGACACTGCTGTTCAAGTTGGACACAACTGACAGAGTTTGTTCTTTCTCTCTAAAAGTGATAGGGGATTTGTAGCTTAGTGGTTTTTTGTTTATTTCTAATTTGCTGCTGATAATGTATATGAATTTAACATTCTGTGTAAACTGTCATTTGTTACTGCACAGTTTATGCAGTGTTGCTTTGCCAAATAAAAGTTCAAAGTAAAAAAAAATCAAGTTATCAAGGATAAGAAATATTTTTTTAAGATTTATTTAA
>NW_026909405.1:0-59494 GCF_033115175.1 Lepus europaeus | reverse complement strand
TGTGTTAATAGGGTAGGTGGTGCATATAATATCAACTTCTACACAAACTCTAGTAGTTGGTCTTGATGCAGTATTTTATTTACAGCTATGTCTTCCTTTTTACAATTTTTTACTTTTTTTAGATCTTATTTATTTATTTTTCATTGAGAGTTACCCATGGAGAGGATGAGAGGCAGAGAGCGAGAGCGAGAGAGGGAGGTCTCCCATCTGCTGGTCCACTACCCTGTTGGCTGCCAAGGGCGGAGCTGAGCGGATCTGAAGCCAGGAGCCAGGAGCCAGGAGACTCCCCGGGGTCTCCTGCATGGGTGCAGGGGCCCAAGGACTTGGGCCATCTTCTGCTGCATTCCCAGACCACAGCCGAGAGCTGCTTGGGAAGTACGGCAGGCGGGACTCGAACCGGAGCCCATACGGGATGCCGGCACTGTGGGCGGTGGCTTTACCCGCTACTGCACAGCGCTGGTCCCTCCTGGAAGCTGTTCCCTGTGGGATCCAGCTGTCGGCTAACGTGCCTGGGGAAGCAGGGGGAGATGGCCCAAGGACGTAGGCCCCTGAACCCCGAATGGAGCACCGGATAAAGTCCCTGGCCCCTGCTTTGGCCTGGCCCAGCCCCAGCCTTTGTAGCCACCTGGGGGGTGAACCCCCAGATGGACGATCACTCAGAGCGAGAAAGAGTGCTCGCGATGCCGCTTGCACTGCTTCTCTCCCCACGCGGCTTCAACAGCATGTGCTGTGCCAAGCAGAAGCCAGGGGGCAGGAGCTCCATTGAGGATTCCCAGGAGGCAGGGAGGTGGGGTCCAGAGTACCTGGGCCACCAGCGGCTGCCTCCCTGGGTACAGCCTGAAGGGGCGGGACTGGAGTGGCCCTGGGGCCATTGGACGCGGGATGCGGCAGTGCGCAGATGCGTCCCGTTGCGCCCCGTTGCGCCATGGCGATGGCCAGTGAGGAGTTCGCCTGCGCCCGGCACTGTGACCCGGAAGTGCACCCGCAGGCGCATCTGCTGCTGTCGTGGTGCTCGGGTAGGGGTGAGCGTCGTGTCCGCTCCTGCCCAGCGGCGATTTCTAGGTGCAGTCTTCTTCTTGGGCCCCTTCCGGAAGACTACACCTCAAGACTCTGTTCATGTTCCAGAGAAAGAGAAAGGCTCTTTCTGCGGAGAGTTTGGCGCGGTGGCCTTCCTGTGGCTGGGTAGGCGGGGCCCAGGGTGCAGAGCGGGGGTGGGGGGCTGGTGTGGGGTTGTGTGTGTGTGTGAAGTTTAGCTGGGATAGAAGGTGGAGGAGGGAGAAAGGGGAAGAAGGAAAAAGCGGCGTGCAGGTGCGGAGGCGAGGAAGGTGGGGCAGAAACCCTGGTGGGGCAGAGGAAAGGGAGGGGGAGAGTGACAGGAGTCCGGGTGAGTGTGTGGTGTGGTGTGGCATGGGGTGGGGTGGGGTGGGGAGAGGAAGAAGGTTTCCCACGGCCCCAGTTTGCTGTCCCTGGCGGGAAGTAGCCTTGGCCGCATCCGTGCGAAGAGGCCTTGATCACGGCCTCTCTTCTCCCGGTTGCTCAGAAGTGTAAGGTGTGTGTGCGGGAAAACGGGCATGGGGCGCCCCAATGAATTTGCACCTAATGCGGTGACTTTTCACAGACTGCACACAGGGAGGAGAAAGCAGAAGCTTAGAGAAACCCCAAGAATCCCTCTGTGCTCTGTTCCAACCTGCCCCAGGATTCTGACACCTCATAGTAAGAACGAGATTTTTTTCTATTGAAAATTCGTTTGAAGGGCAGAGTTATAGATGAGGCGGTGCGGTGTATGGGCTCACCCCCCAGGTGCCAGGTGGCTACAATGGCCGGTGCTGGGCCAGGCTGGAGCCCAAGCCAGGTACTGTGTCCAGTACTCCGGGGTGGGTTCAGGGGCCCAAGTCCTTGGGCCCCTGCACCTATGGGCGAGTCCTGGAGGAAGCTCCTGGCTCCTGGCTCCTGGCTTCATATCCGCTCAGCTCTTTCTGTGGATCCTTGGCCGTGGTGGCCTTCCTGTCACTGGGCCCGATGTGCAGAGCAGGGAGGGTGTGTGTTGGAGGGGTAGTTGGGATAGGAAGCGGAGGAGAGAGGGGCTCAAGGGGGACGTGGGAGGAGAGAGGAAGGGGGGGGAGAATGCAAAGGTGACGTGTAGGTGTGGAGGCGAGGATGGCAGGGGCAGAAACGCGCGTGGAGGAGAGGAAAGGGAGGTGGAAAGTGATAGGAGTCCTGGTGGGTGTGGGTGGAGGCGGGGTTTGGGAGAGGAAGAGCTTTTCCCATGGCCCCGGTTGCGTCTTGGGGGTTTTCTGTCCCTGGCCGGCAGTAGCCTTGGTCGCGTCCTGGAGAAGAGGTGTGTGTGTGCAGGAAAACGGGCATGGGGCGCTCGAATTAATTTGCACAGAATCTGGTGAATTTTCCCAGACTGCATACAGACAGCTCGATCACAAGTGGGAACAGCCTAGGTGGTTGGGGGTTTGGGGGTGTGGGGCGGGCAGAGCCATGGCATAGTCAGTGAAGCCGCCGCCAGCTGTACCAGCATCCCATATGGGTGTCTTCCTTCTCTGTGATAGGTTTCTCTCCTTCCCCCGACAGAGCTAAGTCTCCAGAGCTTCTGGATAGATTTCATTACAGATATTATTTCATTACAATATTCTGTAATATTTCATTACAGAAATATTTGTTACACACTCTTTATCTATGTAAAGTCCTTACCCATTTAATCACCATTTATTTGCTAAATACCTATATTTTGTGCAAGACTGTGAGCGTGTGCAGGGCAGGACTTTGTCTCTCTGCTTTGATTCCTGTAGTCCCTGGTCACAGTTGGTATTTGGGATATGCAGAACTAACAGTGCCCTCACTGCTGCGTCCTGGGACAGGAAGTGATGGTTAATGAAGGCTCTGGTCACAAGAATAAAGGTAGGAGGGACAAGAAAGGGTGTTTAACAGAATCAGCATTAAAGAAGCACATTCAGTTGCCAGGCTTCTTAATGTACCATTGTCTCGTCTCGTTTCTAAATAACAACAAAAGGAGGAGAAGCAAGATATTTAGTCTTTTTTTTTTAATTACGCCACATTGATTGTCCTGTCTAATTCTCTTCAAAGGTCTGTGAGGAAGGCACTTGTGATAGCCTTTAAAATATTAGTTAAAGGAAGTGGGAACCTGCCCTAGGCCATATATCGAGATCATTGAAGTTCCAGTTTAAATCCTGCTTTGCTTGCCCCAGAGCTGTGTTCCTCTGGGGTTGGACCCTCAGCTTCCAGCAGTCCCAGAGGTGGGGTATCAGAGAGGTGGTAGGTGGTGAAAACCAGTGGTCCTTGTCTTTGGGCTTAACTTTGTGGGGAGCATAACCACAGGGACTTGAGCTGTGTCACTAAGGATCCTTCATGCTAACTCTGTGGCCTCATGCTGTGACTTGTTAATATAGGTCCTGTGTCCTGGTTCACAGCAGTGGTCATCTTAAGATTTACTTTGCTGCTCTAGTGTTTTAGGGTAAAATTTGGTTTATTGATCTGATATCTGTATTCTTTAATATATGCATGTATAGCAATATAGTTTCTCATGTGAAATTAGTCCTGTCGACATGGAAAACTGTGTGGATGTACCCACTGCTGGAAACATAGTGAAGGAAATGAAATCATTATATGGACAGAGGGATGCACAAGCCTATGCTTATCGCAGCAGGATGCACAATAGGCAGCTATGCAGTCTGCATATGAATGTATGGTGTACATAGCCCATAACTTCTTTATTCAGGTTCAGTTGATCAGCATTTTAATTGATTGAAATATGCCTGTTGAAGTCTTTTGCCCATTTCTTGAGTGGGTGGTTTGTTTTGCTGTTGTTGAGTTTCTTGAAAATTTCTGGTAGTTAATCCTTTATCAATTGCATACTTTGCAGATAAGTTTTCCCATTCTGTTAGTTGCCTATTCAGTTTGCTGTGTGTGTGTGTGTTTTTTTTCAGCAGTGCAGAAGCTTCTCAGTTCTTCCTCCTCCTCTTGTTGTTGTTGTCGTTGTTGTTGTTGTTGTTGTTGTTCTTCTTCTTCTTCTTTTTGGTGTCCTATTCTTTTCTTCAATTCTTTTATAATTATCAGATACTGACACGCTTGGTTAAATTTATTCCAAGCTATTTTATTTTCTTTATAGCTATGTGAACAGGATTGGTCTTGGAAATCCTTTCTCAGCCGTGACATTGCCCGTGTATACAGATAGGCTATTGATTTTCTGTCCTGCCACTTGACCACACTCTACTCTGAGTTTCGAGAGTCTCTTAGTGGAGTCTTTTGGATCTCCTACATAGAGAATCATGTCATCTGCAAATAGGGATAGTTGGACTTCCTCCCTCCAAATTTGTATCTCACATTGAGAAATGAGAGAAAAAGTACCAACATGATAACGTGCACGTGGAAAAGGAAACAGTGACCTCAGATGCTACCTTCCTGTATTCTGTCTCGCTTTGTGCAAGATACGATTTGTCGCATTTCAAACACATTCCATAGGTTAAACGCAGGGCTAGACTGTGCAGGGCGGTGACTGGGAAGCAGACCTGTGTTCCGTGGAGAACTGTGTAGATCACAGGTGTTCCAAGTCCTTGTGCGAGTGGGTACACAAGAGACTGAATACATAAATGACAAAGATTTCCTGATGCGTAAGTCAGAGACTAGACCACACAGAACGTTTGTAAGGAAGAAGAGAAGGAATGTGTACCAGAATCTTTTCTAAGTTAAACTCTTGTTCAAAATGTGTGTTAATAGGGTAGGTGGTGCATATAATATCAACTTCTACACAAACTCTAGTAGTTGGTCTTGATGCAGTATTTTATTTACAGCTATGTCTTCCTTTTTACAATTTTTTACTTTTTTTAGATCTTATTTATTTATTTTTCATTGAGAGTTACCCATGGAGAGGATGAGAGGCAGAGAGCGAGAGCGAGAGCGAGAGAGGGAGGTCTCCCATCTGCTGGTCCACTACCCTGTTGGCTGCCAAGGGCGGAGCTGAGCGGATCTGAAGCCAGGAGCCAGGAGCCAGGAGACTCCCCGGGGTCTCCTGCATGGGTGCAGGGGCCCAAGGACTTGGGCCATCTTCTGCTGCATTCCCAGACCACAGCCGAGAGCTGCTTGGGAAGTACGGCAGGCGGGACTCGAACCGGAGCCCATACGGGATGCCGGCACTGTGGGCGGTGGCTTTACCCGCTACTGCACAGCGCTGGTCCCTCCTGGAAGCTGTTCCCTGTGGGATCCAGCTGTCGGCTAACGTGCCTGGGGAAGCAGGGGGAGATGGCCCAAGGACGTAGGCCCCTGAACCCCGAATGGAGCACCGGATAAAGTCCCTGGCCCCTGCTTTGGCCTGGCCCAGCCCCAGCCTTTGTAGCCACCTGGGGGGTGAACCCCCAGATGGACGATCACTCAGAGCGAGAAAGAGTGCTCGCGATGCCGCTTGCACTGCTTCTCTCCCCACGCGGCTTCAACAGCATGTGCTGTGCCAAGCAGAAGCCAGGGGGCAGGAGCTCCATTGAGGATTCCCAGGAGGCAGGGAGGTGGGGTCCAGAGTACCTGGGCCACCAGCGGCTGCCTCCCTGGGTACAGCCTGAAGGGGCGGGACTGGAGTGGCCCTGGGGCCATTGGACGCGGGATGCGGCAGTGCGCAGATGCGTCCCGTTGCGCCCCGTTGCGCCATGGCGATGGCCAGAGAGGAGTTCGCCTGCGCCCGGCACTGTGACCCGGAAGTGCACCCGCAGGCGCATCTGCTGCTGTCGTGGTGCTCGGGTAGGGGTGAGCGTCGTGTCCGCTCCTGCCCAGCGGCGATTTCTAGGTGCAGTCTTCTTCTTGGGCCCCTTCCGGAAGACTACACCTCAAGACTCTGTTCATGTTCCAGAGAAAGAGAAAGGCTCTTTCTGCGGAGAGTTTGGCGCGGTGGCCTTCCTGTGGCTGGGTAGGCGGGGCCCAGGGTGCAGAGCGGGGGTGGGGGGCTGGTGTGGGGTTGTGTGTGTGTGTGTGAAGTTTAGCTGGGATAGAAGGTGGAGGGGGGAGAAAAGGGAAGAAGGAAAAAGCGGCGTGCAGGTGCGGAGGCGAGGAAGGTGGGGCAGAAACCCTGGTGGGGCAGAGGAAAGGGAGGGGGAGAGTGACAGGAGTCCCGGTGAGTGTGTGGTGTGGTGTGGCATGGGGTGGGGTGGGGTGGGGAGAGGAAGAAGGTTTCCCACGGCCCCAGTTTGCTGTCCCTGGCGTGAAGTAGCCTTTGCCGCATCCGTGCGAAGAGGCCTTGATCACGGCCTCTCTTCTCCCAGTTGCTCAGAGGTGTAAGGTGTGTGTGCGGGAAAACGGGCATGGGGCGCCCCAATGAATTTGCACCTAATGCGGTGACTTTTCACAGACTGCACACAGGGAGGAGAAAGCAGAAGCTTAGAGAAACCCCAAGAATCCCTCTGTGCTCTGTTCCAACCTGCCCCAGGATTCTGACACCTCATAGTAAGAACGAGATTTTTTTCTATTGAAAATTCGTTTGAAGGGCAGAGTTATAGATGAGGCGGTGCGGTGTATGGGCTCACCCCCCAGGTGCCAGGTGGCTACAATGGCCGGTGCTGGGCCAGGCTGGAGCCCAAGCCAGGTACTGTGTCCAGTACTCCGGGGTGGGTTCAGGGGCCCAAGTCCTTGGGCCCCTGCACCTATGTGCGAGTCCTGGAGGAAGCTCCTGGCTCCTGGCTCCTGGCTTCATATCCGCTCAGCTCTTTCTGTGGATCCTTGGCCGTGGTGGCCTTCCTGTCACTGGGCCCGATGTGCAGAGCAGGGAGGGTGTGTGTTGGAGGGGTAGTTGGGATAGGAAGTGGAGGAGAGAGGGGCTCAAGGGGGACGTGGGAGGAGAGAGGAAGGGGGGGGAGAATGCAAAGGTGACGTGTAGGTGTGGAGGCGAGGATGGCAGGGGCAGAAACGCGCGTGGAGGAGAGGAAAGGGAGGTGGAAAGTGATAGGAGTCCTGGTGGGTGTGGGTGGAGGCGGGGTTTGGGAGAGGAAGAGCTTTTCCCATGGCCCCGGTTGCGTCTTGGGGGTTTTCTGTCCCTGGCCGGCAGTAGCCTTGGTCGCGTCCTGGAGAAGAGGTGTGTGTGTGCAGGAAAACGGGCATGGGGCGCTCGAATTAATTTGCACAGAATCTGGTGAATTTTCCCAGACTGCATACAGACAGCTCGATCACAAGTGGGAACAGCCTAGGTGGTTGGGGGTTTGGGGGTGTGGGGCGGGCAGAGCCATGGCATAGTCAGTGAAGCCGCCGCCAGCTGTACCAGCATCCCATATGGGTGTCTTCCTTCTCTGTGATAGGTTTCTCTCCTTCCCCCGACAGAGCTAAGTCTCCAGAGCTTCTGGATAGATTTCATTACAGATATTATTTCATTACAATATTCTGTAATATTTCATTACAGAAATATTTGTTACACACTCTTTATCTATGTAAAGTCCTTACCCATTTAATCACCATTTATTTGCTAAATACCTATATTTTGTGCAAGACTGTGAGCGTGTGCAGGGCAGGACTTTGTCTCTCTGCTTTGATTCCTGTAGTCCCTGGTCACAGTTGGTATTTGGGATATGCAGAACTAACAGTGCCCTCACTGCTGCGTCCTGGGACAGGAAGTGATGGTTAATGAAGGCTCTGGTCACAAGAATAAAGGTAGGAGGGACAAGAAAGGGTGTTTAACAGAATCAGCATTAATGAAGCACTTTCAGTTGCCAGGCTTCTTAATGTACCATTGTCTCGTCTCGTTTCTAAATAACAACAAAAGGAGGAGAAGCAAGATGTTTAGTCTTTTTTTTGAATTACGCCACATTGATTGTCCTGTCTAATTCTCTTCAAAGGTCTGTGAGGAAGGCACTTGTGATAGCCTTTAAAATATTAGTTAAAGGAAGTGGGAACCTGCCCTAGGCCATATATCGAGATCATTGAAGTTCCAGTTTAAATCCTGCTTTGCTTGCCCCAGAGCTGTGTTCCTCTGGGGTTGGACCCTCAGCTTCCAGCAGTCCCAGAGGTGGGGTATCAGAGAGGTGGTAGGTGGTGAAAACCAGTGGTCCTTGTCTTTGGGCTTAGCTTTGTGGGGAGCATAACCACAGGGACTTGAGCTGTGTCACTAAGGATCCTTCATGCTAACTCTGTGGCCTCATGCTGTGACTTGTTAATATAGGTCCTGTGTCCTGGTTCACAGCAGTGGTCATCTTAAGATTTACTTTGCTGCTCTAGTGTTTTAGGGTAAAATTTGGTTTATTGATCTGATATCTGTATTCTTTAATATATGCATGTATAGCAATATAGTTTCTCATGTGAAATTAGTCCTGTCGACATGGAAAACTGTGTGGATGTACCCACTGCTGAAAACATAGCGAAGGAAATGAAATCATTATATGGACTGAGGGATGCACAAGCCTATGCTTATCGCAGCAGGATGCACAATAGGCAGCTACGCAGTCTGCATATGAATGTATGGTGTACATAGCCCATAACTTCTTTATTCAGGTTCAGTTGATCAGCATTTTAATTGATTGAAATATGCCTGTTGAAGTCTTTTGCCCATTTCTTGAGTGGGTGGTTTGTTTTGCTGTTGTTGAGTTTCTTCAAAATTTCTGGTAGTTAATCCTTTATCAATTGCATACTTTGCAGATAAGTTTTCCCATTCTGTTAGTTGCCTATTCAGTTTGCTGTGTGTGTGTGTGTTTTTTTTCAGCAGTGCAGAAGCTTCTCAGTTCTTCCTCCTCCTCTTGTTGTTGTTGTCGTTGTTGTTGTTGTTGTTGTTGTTCTTCTTCTTCTTCTTCTTCTTTTTGGTGTCCTATCCTTTTCTTCAATTCTTTTATAATTATCAGATACTGACACGCTTGGTTAAATTTATTCCAAGCTATTTTATTTTCTTTATAGCTATGTGAACAGGATTAGTCTTGGAAATCCTTTCTCAGCCGTGACATTGCCCGTGTATACAGATAGGCTATTGATTTTCTGTCCTGCCACTTGACCACACTCTACTCTGAGTTTCGAGAGTCTCTTAGTGGAGTCTTTTGGATCTCCTACATAGAGAATCATGTCATCTGCAAATAGGGATAGTTGGACTTCCTCCCTCCAAATTTGTATCTCACATTGAGAAATGAGAGAAAAAGTACCAACATGATAACGTGCACGTGGAAAAGGAAACAGTGACCTCAGATGCTACCTTCCTGTATTCTGTCTCGCTTTGTGCAAGATACGATTTGTCGCATTTCAAACACATTCCATAGGTTAAACGCAGGGCTAGACTGTGCAGGGCGGTGACTGGGAAGCAGACCTGTGTTCCGTGGAGAACTGTGTAGATCACAGGTGTTCCAAGTCCTTGTGCGAGTGGGTACACAAGAGACTGAATACATAAATGACAAAGATTTCCTGATGCGTAAGAGACTAGACCACACAGAACGTTTGTAAGGAAGAAGAGAAGGAATGTGTACCAGAATCTTTTCTAAGTTAAACTCTTGTTCAAAATGTGTGTTAATAGGGTAGGTGGTGCATATAATATCAACTTCTACACAAACTCTAGTAGTTGGTCTTGATGCAGTATTTTATTTACAGCTATGTCTTCCTTTTTACAATTTTTTACTTTTTTTAGATCTTATTTATTTATTTTTCATTGAGAGTTACCCATGGAGAGGATGAGAGGCAGAGAGCGAGAGCGAGAGCGAGAGAGGGAGGTCTCCCATCTGCTGGTCCACTACCCTGTTGGCTGCCAAGGGCGGAGCTGAGCGGATCTGAAGCCAGGAGCCAGGAGCCAGGAGACTCCCCGGGGTCTCCTGCATGGGTGCAGGGGCCCAAGGACTTGGGCCATCTTCTGCTGCATTCCCAGACCACAGCCGAGAGCTGCTTGGGAAGTACGGCAGGCGGGACTCGAACCGGAGCCCATACGGGATGCCGGCACTGTGGGCGGTGGCTTTACCCGCTACTGCACAGCGCTGGTCCCTCCTGGAAGCTGTTCCCTGTGGGATCCAGCTGTCGGCTAACGTGCCTGGGGAAGCAGGGGGAGATGGCCCAAGGACGTAGGCCCCTGAACCCCGAATGGAGCACCGGATAAAGTCCCTGGCCCCTGCTTTGGCCTGGCCCAGCCCCAGCCTTTGTAGCCACCTGGGGGGTGAACCCCCAGATGGACGATCACTCAGAGCGAGAAAGAGTGCTCGCGATGCCGCTTGCACTGCTTCTCTCCCCACGCGGCTTCAACAGCATGTGCTGTGCCAAGCAGAAGCCAGGGGGCAGGAGCTCCATTGAGGATTCCCAGGAGGCAGGGAGGTGGGGTCCAGAGTACCTGGGCCACCAGCGGCTGCCTCCCTGGGTACAGCCTGAAGGGGCGGGACTGGAGTGGCCCTGGGGCCATTGGACGCGGGATGCGGCAGTGCGCAGATGCGTCCCGTTGCGCCCCGTTGCGCCATGGCGATGGCCAGTGAGGAGTTCGCCTGCGCCCGGCACTGTGACCCGGAAGTGCACCCGCAGGCGCATCTGCTGCTGTCGTGGTGCTCGGGTAGGGGTGAGCGTCGTGTCCGCTCCTGCCCAGCGGCGATTTCTAGGTGCAGTCTTCTTCTTGGGCCCCTTCCGGAAGACTACACCTCAAGACTCTGTTCATGTTCCAGAGAAAGAGAAAGGCTCTTTCTGCGGAGAGTTTGGCGCGGTGGCCTTCCTGTGGCTGGGTAGGCGGGGCCCAGGGTGCAGAGCGGGGGTGGGGGGCTGGTGTGGGGTTGTGTGTGTGTGTGAAGTTTAGCTGGGATAGAAGGTGGAGGAGGGAGAAAGGGGAAGAAGGAAAAAGCGGCGTGCAGGTGCGGAGGCGAGGAAGGTGGGGCAGAAACCCTGGTGGGGCAGAGGAAAGGGAGGGGGAGAGTGACAGGAGTCCGGGTGAGTGTGTGGTGTGGTGTGGCATGGGGTGGGGTGGGGTGGGGAGAGGAAGAAGGTTTCCCACGGCCCCAGTTTGCTGTCCCTGGCGGGAAGTAGCCTTGGCCGCATCCGTGCGAAGAGGCCTTGATCACGGCCTCTCTTCTCCCGGTTGCTCAGAAGTGTAAGGTGTGTGTGCGGGAAAACGGGCATGGGGCGCCCCAATGAATTTGCACCTAATGCGGTGACTTTTCACAGACTGCACACAGGGAGGAGAAAGCAGAAGCTTAGAGAAACCCCAAGAATCCCTCTGTGCTCTGTTCCAACCTGCCCCAGGATTCTGACACCTCATAGTAAGAACGAGATTTTTTTCTATTGAAAATTCGTTTGAAGGGCAGAGTTATAGATGAGGCGGTGCGGTGTATGGGCTCACCCCCCAGGTGCCAGGTGGCTACAATGGCCGGTGCTGGGCCAGGCTGGAGCCCAAGCCAGGTACTGTGTCCAGTACTCCGGGGTGGGTTCAGGGGCCCAAGTCCTTGGGCCCCTGCACCTGTGTGCGAGTCCTGGAGGAAGCTCCTGGCTCCTGGCTCCTGGCTTCATATCCGCTCAGCTCTTTCTGTGGATCCTTGGCCGTGGTGGCCTTCCTGTCACTGGGCCCGATGTGCAGAGCAGGGAGGGTGTGTGTTGGAGGGGTAGTTGGGATAGGAAGCGGAGGAGAGAGGGGCTCAAGGGGGACGTGGGAGGAGAGAGGAAGGGGGGGAGAATGCAAAGGTGACGTGTAGGTGTGGAGGCGAGGATGGCAGGGGCAGAAACGCGCGTGGAGGAGAGGAAAGGGAGGTGGAAAGTGATAGGAGTCCTGGTGGGTGTGGGTGGAGGCGGGGTTTGGGAGAGGAAGAGCTTTTCCCATGGCCCCGGTTGCGTCTTGGGGGTTTTCTGTCCCTGGCCGGCAGTAGCCTTGGTCGCGTCCTGGAGAAGAGGTGTGTGTGTGCAGGAAAACGGGCATGGGGCGCTCGAATTAATTTGCACAGAATCTGGTGAATTTTCCCAGACTGCATACAGACAGCTCGATCACAAGTGGGAACAGCCTAGGTGGTTGGGGGTTTGGGGGTGTGGGGCGGGCAGAGCCATGGCATAGTCAGTGAAGCCGCCGCCAGCTGTACCAGCATCCCATATGGGTGTCTTCCTTCTCTGTGATAGGTTTCTCTCCTTCCCCCGACAGAGCTAAGTCTCCAGAGCTTCTGGATAGATTTCATTACAGATATTATTTCATTACAATATTCTGTAATATTTCATTACAGAAATATTTGTTACACACTCTTTATCTATGTAAAGTCCTTACCCATTTAATCACCATTTATTTGCTAAATACCTATATTTTGTGCAAGACTGTGAGCGTGTGCAGGGCAGGACTTTGTCTCTCTGCTTTGATTCCTGTAGTCCCTGGTCACAGTTGGTATTTGGGATATGCAGAACTAACAGTGCCCTCACTGCTGCGTCCTGGGACAGGAAGTGATGGTTAATGAAGGCTCTGGTCACAAGAATAAAGGTAGGAGGGACAAGAAAGGGTGTTTAACAGAATCAGCATTAAAGAAGCACATTCAGTTGCCAGGCTTCTTAATGTACCATTGTCTCGTCTCGTTTCTAAATAACAACAAAAGGAGGAGAAGCAAGATATTTAGTCTTTTTTTTTTAATTACGCCACATTGATTGTCCTGTCTAATTCTCTTCAAAGGTCTGTGAGGAAGGCACTTGTGATAGCCTTTAAAATATTAGTTAAAGGAAGTGGGAACCTGCCCTAGGCCATATATCGAGATCATTGAAGTTCCAGTTTAAATCCTGCTTTGCTTGCCCCAGAGCTGTGTTCCTCTGGGGTTGGACCCTCAGCTTCCAGCAGTCCCAGAGGTGGGGTATCAGAGAGGTGGTAGGTGGTGAAAACCAGTGGTCCTTGTCTTTGGGCTTAACTTTGTGGGGAGCATAACCACAGGGACTTGAGCTGTGTCACTAAGGATCCTTCATGCTAACTCTGTGGCCTCATGCTGTGACTTGTTAATATAGGTCCTGTGTCCTGGTTCACAGCAGTGGTCATCTTAAGATTTACTTTGCTGCTCTAGTGTTTTAGGGTAAAATTTGGTTTATTGATCTGATATCTGTATTCTTTAATATATGCATGTATAGCAATATAGTTTCTCATGTGAAATTAGTCCTGTCGACATGGAAAACTGTGTGGATGTACCCACTGCTGGAAACATAGTGAAGGAAATGAAATCATTATATGGACAGAGGGATGCACAAGCCTATGCTTATCGCAGCAGGATGCACAATAGGCAGCTATGCAGTCTGCATATGAATGTATGGTGTACATAGCCCATAACTTCTTTATTCAGGTTCAGTTGATCAGCATTTTAATTGATTGAAATATGCCTGTTGAAGTCTTTTGCCCATTTCTTGAGTGGGTGGTTTGTTTTGCTGTTGTTGATTTTCTTGAAAATTTCTGGTAGTTAATCCTTTATCAATTGCATACTTTGCAGATAAGTTTTCCCATTCTGTTAGTTGCCTATTCAGTTTGCTGTGTGTGTGTGTGTTTTTTTTCAGCAGTGCAGAAGCTTCTCAGTTCTTCCTCCTCCTCTTGTTGTTGTTGTCATTGTTGTTGTTGTTGTTGTTGTTGTTCTTCTTCTTCTTCTTCTTCTTCTTCTTCTTCTTTTTGGTGTCCTATTCTTTTCTTCAATTCTTTTATAATTATCAGATACTGACACGCTTGGTTAAATTTATTCCAAGCTATTTTATTTTCTTTATAGCTATGTGAACAGGATTGGTCTTGGAAATCCTTTCTCAGCCGTGACATTGCCCGTGTATACAAATAGGCTATTGATTTTCTGTCCTGCCACTTGACCACACTCTACTCTGAGTTTCGAGAGTCTCTTAGTGGAGTCTTTTGGATCTCCTACATAGAGAATCATGTCATCTGCAAATAGGGATAGTTGGACTTCCTCCCTCCAAATTTGTATCTCACATTGAGAAATGAGAGAAAAAGTACCAACATGATAACGTGCACGTGGAAAAGGAAACAGTGACCTCAGATGCTACCTTCCTGTATTCTGTCTCGCTTTGTGCAAGATACGATTTGTCGCATTTCAAACACATTCCATAGGTTAAACGCAGGGCTAGACTGTGCAGGGCGGTGACTGGGAAGCAGACCTGTGTTCCGTGGAGAACTGTGTAGATCACAGGTGTTCCAAGTCCTTGTGCGAGTGGGTACACAAGAGACTGAATACATAAATGACAAAGATTTCCTGATGCGTAAGTCAGAGACTAGACCACACAGAACGTTTGTAAGGAAGAAGAGAAGGAATGTGTACCAGAATCTTTTCTAAGTTAAACTCTTGTTCAAAATGTGTGTTAATAGGGTAGGTGGTGCATATAATATCAACTTCTACACAAACTCTAGTAGTTGGTCTTGATGCAGTATTTTATTTACAGCTATGTCTTCCTTTTTACAATTTTTTACTTTTTTTAGATCTTATTTATTTATTTTTCATTGAGAGTTACCCATGGAGAGGATGAGAGGCAGAGAGCGAGAGCGAGAGCGAGAGAGGGAGGTCTCCCATCTGCTGGTCCACTACCCTGTTGGCTGCCAAGGGCGGAGCTGAGCGGATCTGAAGCCAGGAGCCAGGAGCCAGGAGACTCCCCGGGGTCTCCTGCATGGGTGCAGGGGCCCAAGGACTTGGGCCATCTTCTGCTGCATTCCCAGACCACAGCCGAGAGCTGCTTGGGAAGTACGGCAGGCGGGACTCGAACCGGAGCCCATACGGGATGCCGGCACTGTGGGCGGTGGCTTTACCCGCTACTGCACAGCGCTGGTCCCTCCTGGAAGCTGTTCCCTGTGGGATCCAGCTGTCGGCTAACGTGCCTGGGGAAGCAGGGGGAGATGGCCCAAGGACGTAGGCCCCTGAACCCCGAATGGAGCACCGGATAAAGTCCCTGGCCCCTGCTTTGGCCTGGCCCAGCCCCAGCCTTTGTAGCCACCTGGGGGGTGAACCCCCAGATGGACGATCACTCAGAGCGAGAAAGAGTGCTCGCGATGCCGCTTGCACTGCTTCTCTCCCCACGCGGCTTCAACAGCATGTGCTGTGCCAAGCAGAAGCCAGGGGGCAGGAGCTCCATTGAGGATTCCCAGGAGGCAGGGAGGTGGGGTCCAGAGTACCTGGGCCACCAGCGGCTGCCTCCCTGGGTACAGCCTGAAGGGGCAGGACTGGAGTGGCCCTGGGGCCATTGGACGCGGGATGCGGCAGTGCGCAGATGCGTCCCGTTGCGCCCCGTTGCGCCATGGCGATGGCCAGTGAGGAGTTCGCCTGCGCCCGGCACTGTGACCCGGAAGTGCACCCGCAGGCGCATCTGCTGCTGTCGTGGTGCTCGGGTAGGGGTGAGCGTCGTGTCCGCTCCTGCCCAGCGGCGATTTCTAGGTGCAGTCTTCTTCTTGGGCCCCTTCCGGAAGACTACACCTCAAGACTCTGTTCATGTTCCAGAGAAAGAGAAAGGCTCTTTCTGCGGAGAGTTTGGCGCGGTGGCCTTCCTGTGGCTGGGTAGGCGGGGCCCAGGGTGCAGAGCGGGGGTGGGGGGCTGGTGTGGGGTTGTGTGTGTGTGTGTGAAGTTTAGCTGGGATAGAAGGTGGAGGAGGGAGAAAGGGGAAGAAGGAAAAAGCGGCGTGCAGGTGCGGAGGCGAGGAAGGTGGGGCAGAAACCCTGGTGGGGCAGAGGAAAGGGAGGGGGAGAGTGACAGGAGTCCCGGTGAGTGTGTGGTGTGGCGTGGGGTGGGGTGGGGTGGGGAGAGGAAGAAGGGTTCCCACGGCCCCAGTTTGCTGTCCCTGGCGGGAAGTAGCCTTGGCCGCATCCGTGCGAAGAGGCCTTGATCACGGCCTCTCTTCTCCCGGTTGCTCAGAAGTGTAAGGTGTGTGTGCGGGAAAACGGGCATGGGGCGCCCCAATGAATTTGCACCTAATGCGGTGACTTTTCACAGACTGCACACAGGGAGGAGAAAGCAGAAGCTTAGAGAAACCCCAAGAATCCCTCTGTGCTCTGTTCCAACCTGCCCCAGGATTCTGACACCTCATAGTAAGAACGAGATTTTTTTCTATTGAAAATTCGTTTGAAGGGCAGAGTTATAGATGAGGCGGTGCGGTGTATGGGCTCACCCCCCAGGTGCCAGGTGGCTACAATGGCCGGTGCTGGGCCAGGCTGGAGCCCAAGCCAGGTACTGTGTCCAGTACTCCGGGGTGGGTTCAGGGGCCCAAGTCCTTGGGCCCCTGCACCTATGGGCGAGTCCTGGAGGAAGCTCCTGGCTCCTGGCTCCTGGCTTCATATCCGCTCAGCTCTTTCTGTGGATCCTTGGCCGTGGTGGCCTTCCTGTCACTGGGCCCGATGTGCAGAGCAGGGAGGGTGTGTGTTGGAGGGGTAGTTGGGATAGGAAGCGGAGGAGAGAGGGGCTCAAGGGGGACGTGGGAGGAGAGAGGAAGGGGGGGGAGAATGCAAAGGTGACGTGTAGGTGTGGAGGCGAGGATGGCAGGGGCAGAAACGCGCGTGGAGGAGAGGAAAGGGAGGTGGAAAGTGATAGGAGTCCTGGTGGGTGTGGGTGGAGGCGGGGTTTGGGAGAGGAAGAGCTTTTCCCATGGCCCCGGTTGCGTCTTGGGGGTTTTCTGTCCCTGGCCGGCAGTAGCCTTGGTCGCGTCCTGGAGAAGAGGTGTGTGTGTGCAGGAAAACGGGCATGGGGCGCTCGAATTAATTTGCACAGAATCTGGTGAATTTTCCCAGACTGCATACAGACAGCTCGATCACAAGTGGGAACAGCCTAGGTGGTTGGGGGTTTGGGGGTGTGGGGCGGGCAGAGCCATGGCATAGTCAGTGAAGCCGCCGCCAGCTGTACCAGCATCCCATATGGGTGTCTTTCTTCTCTGTGATAGGTTTCTCTCCTTCCCCCGACAGAGCTAAGTCTCCAGAGCTTCTGGATAGATTTCCTCACAGATATTATTTCATTACAATATTCTGTAATATTTCATTACAGAAATATTTGTTACACACTCTTTATCTATGTAAAGTCCTTACCCATTTAATCACCATTTATTTGCTAAATACCTATATTTTGTGCAAGACTGTGAGCGTGTGCAGGGCAGGACTTTGTCTCTCTGCTTTGATTCCTGTAGTCCCTGGTCACAGTTGGTATTTGGGATATGCAGAACTAACAGTGCCCTCACTGCTGCGTCCTGGGACAGGAAGTGATGGTTAATGAAGGCTCTGGTCACAAGAATAAAGGTAGGAGGGACAAGAAAGGGTGTTTAACAGAATCAGCATTAAAGAAGCACTTTCAGTTGCCAGGCTTCTTAATGTACCATTGTCTCGTCTCGTTTCTAAATAACAACAAAAGGAGGAGAAGCAAGATGTTTAGTCTTTTTTTTTTTGAATTACGCCACATTGATTGTCCTGTCTAATTCTCTTCAAAGGTCTGTGAGGAAGGCACTTGTGATAGCCTTTTAAATATCAGGTAAAGGAAGTGGGAACCTGCCCTAGGCCATATATCGAGATCATTGAAGTTCCAGTTTAAATCCTGCTTTGCTTGCCCCAGAGCTGTGTTCCTCTGGGGTTGGACCCTCAGCTTCCAGCAGTCCCAGAGGTGGGGTATCAGAGAGGTGGTAGGTGGTGAAAACCAGTGGTCCTTGTCTTTGGGCTTAACTTTGTGGGGAGCATAACCACAGGGACTTGAGCTGTGTCACTAAGGAACCTTCATGCTAACTCTGTGGCCTCATGCTGTGACTTGTTAATATAGGTCCTGTGTCCTGGTTCACAGCAGTGGTCATCTTAAGATTTACTTTGCTGCTCTAGTGTTTTAGGGTAAAATTTGGTTTATTGATCTGATATCTGTATTCTTTAATATATGCATGTATAGCAATATAGTTTCTCATGTGAAATTAGTCCTGTCGACATGGAAAACTGTGTGGATGTACCCACTGCTGGAAACATAGTGAAGGAAATGAAATCATTATATGGACAGAGGGATGCACAAGCCTATGCTTATCGCAGCAGGATGCACAATAGGCAGCTATGCAGTCTGCATATGAATGTATGGTGTACATAGCCCATAACTTCTTTATTCAGGTTCAGTTGATCAGCATTTTAATTGATTGAAATATGCCTGTTGAAGTCTTTTGCCCATTTCTTGAGTGGGTGGTTTGTTTTGCTGTTGTTGATTTTCTTGAAAATTTCTGGTAGTTAATCCTTTATCAATTGCATACTTTGCAGATAAGTTTTCCCATTCTGTTAGTTGCCTATTCAGTTTGCTGTGTGTGTGTGTGTTTTTTTTCAGCAGTGCAGAAGCTTCTCAGTTCTTCCTCCTCCTCTTGTTGTTGTTGTCATTGTTGTTGTTGTTGTTGTTCTTCTTCTTCTTCTTCTTCTTCTTCTTTTTGGTGTCCTATTCTTTTCTTCAATTCTTTTATAATTATCAGATACTGACACGCTTGGTTAAATTTATTCCAAGCTATTTTATTTTCTTTATAGCTATGTGAACAGGATTGGTCTTGGAAATCCTTTCTCAGCCGTGACATTGCCCGTGTATACAAATAGGCTATTGATTTTCTGTCCTGCCACTTGACCACACTCTACTCTGATTTCGAGAGTCTCTTAGTGGAGTCTTTTGGATCTCCTACATAGAGAATCATGTCATCTGCAAATAGGGATAGTTGGACTTCCTCCCTCCAAATTTGTATCTCACATTGAGAAATGAGAGAAAAAGTACCAACATGATAACGTGCACGTGGAAAAGGAAACAGTGACCTCAGATGCTACCTTCCTGTATTCTGTCTCGCTTTGTGCAAGATACGATTTGTCGCATTTCAAACACATTCCATAGGTTAAACGCAGGGCTAGACTGTGCAGGGCGGTGACTGGGAAGCAGACCTGTGTTCCGTGGAGAACTGTGTAGATCACAGGTGTTCCAAGTCCTTGTGCGAGTGGGTACACAAGAGACTGAATACATAAATGACAAAGATTTCCTGATGCGTAAGTCAGAGACTAGACCACACAGAACGTTTGTAAGGAAGAAGAGAAGGAATGTGTACCAGAATCTTTTCTAAGTTAAACTCTTGTTCAAAATGTGTGTTAATAGGGTAGGTGGTGCATATAATATCAACTTCTACACAAACTCTAGTAGTTGGTCTTGATGCAGTATTTTATTTACAGCTATGTCTTCCTTTTTACAATTTTTTACTTTTTTTAGATCTTATTTATTTATTTTTCATTGAGAGTTACCCATGGAGAGGATGAGAGGCAGAGAGCGAGAGCGAGAGCGAGAGAGGGAGGTCTCCCATCTGCTGGTCCACTACCCTGTTGGCTGCCAAGGGCGGAGCTGAGCGGATCTGAAGCCAGGAGCCAGGAGCCAGGAGACTCCCCGGGGTCTCCTGCATGGGTGCAGGGGCCCAAGGACTTGGGCCATCTTCTGCTGCATTCCCAGACCACAGCCGAGAGCTGCTTGGGAAGTACGGCAGGCGGGACTCGAACCGGAGCCCATACGGGATGCCGGCACTGTGGGCGGTGGCTTTACCCGCTACTGCACAGCGCTGGTCCCTCCTGGAAGCTGTTCCCTGTGGGATCCAGCTGTCGGCTAACGTGCCTGGGGAAGCAGGGGGAGATGGCCCAAGGACGTAGGCCCCTGAACCCCGAATGGAGCACCGGATAAAGTCCCTGGCCCCTGCTTTGGCCTGGCCCAGCCCCAGCCTTTGTAGCCACCTGGGGGGTGAACCCCCAGATGGACGATCACTCAGAGCGAGAAAGAGTGCTCGCGATGCCGCTTGCACTGCTTCTCTCCCCACGCGGCTTCAACAGCATGTGCTGTGCCAAGCAGAAGCCAGGGGGCAGGAGCTCCATTGAGGATTCCCAGGAGGCAGGGAGGTGGGGTCCAGAGTACCTGGGCCACCAGCGGCTGCCTCCCTGGGTACAGCCTGAAGGGGCAGGACTGGAGTGGCCCTGGGGCCATTGGACGCGGGATGCGGCAGTGCGCAGATGCGTCCCGTTGCGCCCCGTTGCGCCATGGCGATGGCCAGTGAGGAGTTCGCCTGCGCCCGGCACTGTGACCCGGAAGTGCACCCGCAGGCGCATCTGCTGCTGTCGTGGTGCTCGGGTAGGGGTGAGCGTCGTGTCCGCTCCTGCCCAGCGGCGATTTCTAGGTGCAGTCTTCTTCTTGGGCCCCTTCCGGAAGACTACACCTCAAGACTCTGTTCATGTTCCAGAGAAAGAGAAAGGCTCTTTCTGCGGAGAGTTTGGCGCGGTGGCCTTCCTGTGGCTGGGTAGGCGGGGCCCAGGGTGCAGAGCGGGGGTGGGGGGCTGGTGTGGGGTTGTGTGTGTGTGTGTGAAGTTTAGCTGGGATAGAAGGTGGAGGAGGGAGAAAGGGGAAGAAGGAAAAAGCGGCGTGCAGGTGCGGAGGCGAGGAAGGTGGGGCAGAAACCCTGGTGGGGCAGAGGAAAGGGAGGGGGAGAGTGACAGGAGTCCCGGTGAGTGTGTGGTGTGGCGTGGGGTGGGGTGGGGTGGGGAGAGGAAGAAGGGTTCCCACGGCCCCAGTTTGCTGTCCCTGGCGGGAAGTAGCCTTGGCCGCATCCGTGCGAAGAGGCCTTGATCACGGCCTCTCTTCTCCCGGTTGCTCAGAAGTGTAAGGTGTGTGTGCGGGAAAACGGGCATGGGGCGCCCCAATGAATTTGCACCTAATGCGGTGACTTTTCACAGACTGCACACAGGGAGGAGAAAGCAGAAGCTTAGAGAAACCCCAAGAATCCCTCTGTGCTCTGTTCCAACCTGCCCCAGGATTCTGACACCTCATAGTAAGAACGAGATTTTTTTCTATTGAAAATTCGTTTGAAGGGCAGAGTTATAGATGAGGCGGTGCGGTGTATGGGCTCACCCCCCAGGTGCCAGGTGGCTACAATGGCCGGTGCTGGGCCAGGCTGGAGCCCAAGCCAGGTACTGTGTCCAGTACTCCGGGGTGGGTTCAGGGGCCCAAGTCCTTGGGCCCCTGCACCTATGGGCGAGTCCTGGAGGAAGCTCCTGGCTCCTGGCTCCTGGCTTCATATCCGCTCAGCTCTTTCTGTGGATCCTTGGCCGTGGTGGCCTTCCTGTCACTGGGCCCGATGTGCAGAGCAGGGAGGGTGTGTGTTGGAGGGGTAGTTGGGATAGGAAGCGGAGGAGAGAGGGGCTCAAGGGGGACGTGGGAGGAGAGAGGAAGGGGGGGGAGAATGCAAAGGTGACGTGTAGGTGTGGAGGCGAGGATGGCAGGGGCAGAAACGCGCGTGGAGGAGAGGAAAGGGAGGTGGAAAGTGATAGGAGTCCTGGTGGGTGTGGGTGGAGGCGGGGTTTGGGAGAGGAAGAGCTTTTCCCATGGCCCCGGTTGCGTCTTGGGGGTTTTCTGTCCCTGGCCGGCAGTAGCCTTGGTCGCGTCCTGGAGAAGAGGTGTGTGTGTGCAGGAAAACGGGCATGGGGCGCTCGAATTAATTTGCACAGAATCTGGTGAATTTTCCCAGACTGCATACAGACAGCTCGATCACAAGTGGGAACAGCCTAGGTGGTTGGGGGTTTGGGGGTGTGGGGCGGGCAGAGCCATGGCATAGTCAGTGAAGCCGCCGCCAGCTGTACCAGCATCCCATATGGGTGTCTTTCTTCTCTGTGATAGGTTTCTCTCCTTCCCCCGACAGAGCTAAGTCTCCAGAGCTTCTGGATAGATTTCCTCACAGATATTATTTCATTACAATATTCTGTAATATTTCATTACAGAAATATTTGTTACACACTCTTTATCTATGTAAAGTCCTTACCCATTTAATCACCATTTATTTGCTAAATACCTATATTTTGTGCAAGACTGTGAGCGTGTGCAGGGCAGGACTTTGTCTCTCTGCTTTGATTCCTGTAGTCCCTGGTCACAGTTGGTATTTGGGATATGCAGAACTAACAGTGCCCTCACTGCTGCGTCCTGGGACAGGAAGTGATGGTTAATGAAGGCTCTGGTCACAAGAATAAAGGTAGGAGGGACAAGAAAGGGTGTTTAACAGAATCAGCATTAAAGAAGCACTTTCAGTTGCCAGGCTTCTTAATGTACCATTGTCTCGTCTCGTTTCTAAATAACAACAAAAGGAGGAGAAGCAAGATGTTTAGTCTTTTTTTTTTTGAATTACGCCACATTGATTGTCCTGTCTAATTCTCTTCAAAGGTCTGTGAGGAAGGCACTTGTGATAGCCTTTTAAATATCAGGTAAAGGAAGTGGGAACCTGCCCTAGGCCATATATCGAGATCATTGAAGTTCCAGTTTAAATCCTGCTTTGCTTGCCCCAGAGCTGTGTTCCTCTGGGGTTGGACCCTCAGCTTCCAGCAGTCCCAGAGGTGGGGTATCAGAGAGGTGGTAGGTGGTGAAAACCAGTGGTCCTTGTCTTTGGGCTTAACTTTGTGGGGAGCATAACCACAGGGACTTGAGCTGTGTCACTAAGGAACCTTCATGCTAACTCTGTGGCCTCATGCTGTGACTTGTTAATATAGGTCCTGTGTCCTGGTTCACAGCAGTGGTCATCTTAAGATTTACTTTGCTGCTCTAGTGTTTTAGGGTAAAATTTGGTTTATTGATCTGATATCTGTATTCTTTAATATATGCATGTATAGCAATATAGTTTCTCATGTGAAATTAGTCCTGTCGACATGGAAAACTGTGTGGATGTACCCACTGCTGGAAACATAGTGAAGGAAATGAAATCATTATATGGACAGAGGGATGCACAAGCCTATGCTTATCGCAGCAGGATGCACAATAGGCAGCTATGCAGTCTGCATATGAATGTATGGTGTACATAGCCCATAACTTCTTTATTCAGGTTCAGTTGATCAGCATTTTAATTGATTGAAATATGCCTGTTGAAGTCTTTTGCCCATTTCTTGAGTGGGTGGTTTGTTTTGCTGTTGTTGATTTTCTTGAAAATTTCTGGTAGTTAATCCTTTATCAATTGCATACTTTGCAGATAAGTTTTCCCATTCTGTTAGTTGCCTATTCAGTTTGCTGTGTGTGTGTGTGTTTTTTTTCAGCAGTGCAGAAGCTTCTCAGTTCTTCCTCCTCCTCTTGTTGTTGTTGTCATTGTTGTTGTTGTTGTTGTTCTTCTTCTTCTTCTTCTTCTTCTTCTTTTTGGTGTCCTATTCTTTTCTTCAATTCTTTTATAATTATCAGATACTGACACGCTTGGTTAAATTTATTCCAAGCTATTTTATTTTCTTTATAGCTATGTGAACAGGATTGGTCTTGGAAATCCTTTCTCAGCCGTGACATTGCCCGTGTATACAAATAGGCTATTGATTTTCTGTCCTGCCACTTGACCACACTCTACTCTGATTTCGAGAGTCTCTTAGTGGAGTCTTTTGGATCTCCTACATAGAGAATCATGTCATCTGCAAATAGGGATAGTTGGACTTCCTCCCTCCAAATTTGTATCTCACATTGAGAAATGAGAGAAAAAGTACCAACATGATAACGTGCACGTGGAAAAGGAAACAGTGACCTCAGATGCTACCTTCCTGTATTCTGTCTCGCTTTGTGCAAGATACGATTTGTCGCATTTCAAACACATTCCATAGGTTAAACGCAGGGCTAGACTGTGCAGGGCGGTGACTGGGAAGCAGACCTGTGTTCCGTGGAGAACTGTGTAGATCACAGGTGTTCCAAGTCCTTGTGCGAGTGGGTACACAAGAGACTGAATACATAAATGACAAAGATTTCCTGATGCGTAAGTCAGAGACTAGACCACACAGAACGTTTGTAAGGAAGAAGAGAAGGAATGTGTACCAGAATCTTTTCTAAGTTAAACTCTTGTTCAAAATGTGTGTTAATAGGGTAGGTGGTGCATATAATATCAACTTCTACACAAACTCTAGTAGTTGGTCTTGATGCAGTATTTTATTTACAGCTATGTCTTCCTTTTTACAATTTTTTACTTTTTTAGATCTTATTTATTTATTTTTCATTGAGAGTTACCCATGGAGAGGATGAGAGGCAGAGAGCGAGAGCGAGAGCGAGAGAGGGAGGCCTCCCATCTGCTGGTCCACTACCCTGTTGGCTGCCAAGGGCGGAGCTGAGCGGATCTGAAGCCAGGAACCAGGAGCCAGGAGACTCCCCGGGGTCTCCTGCATGGGTGCAGGGGCCCAAGGACTTGGGCCATCTTCTGCTGCATTCCCAGACCACAGCCGAGAGCTGCTTGGGAAGTACGGCAGGCGGGACTCGAACCGGAGCCCATACGGGATGCCGGCACTGTGGGCGGTGGCTTTACCCGCTACTGCACAGCGCTGGTCCCTCCTGGAAGCTGTTCCCTGTGGGATCCAGCTGTCGGCTAACGTGCCTGGGGAAGCAGGGGGAGATGGCCCAAGGACGTAGGCCCCTGAACCCCGAATGGAGCACCGGATAAAGTCCCTGGCCCCTGCTTTGGCCTGGCCCAGCCCCAGCCTTTGTAGCCACCTGGGGGGTGAACCCCCAGATGGACGATCACTCAGAGCGAGAAAGAGTGCTCGCGATGCCGCTTGCACTGCTTCTCTCCCCACGCGGCTTCAACAGCATGTGCTGTGCCAAGCAGAAGCCAGGGGGCAGGAGCTCCATTGAGGATTCCCAGGAGGCAGGGAGGTGGGGTCCAGAGTACCTGGGCCACCAGCGGCTGCCTCCCTGGGTACAGCCTGAAGGGGCAGGACTGGAGTGGCCCTGGGGCCATTGGACGCGGGATGCGGCAGTGCGCAGATGCGTCCCGTTGCGCCCCGTTGCGCCATGGCGATGGCCAGTGAGGAGTTCGCCTGCGCCCGGCACTGTGACCCGGAAGTGCACCCGCAGGCGCATCTGCTGCTGTCGTGGTGCTCGGGTAGGGGTGAGCGTCGTGTCCGCTCCTGCCCAGCGGCGATTTCTAGGTGCAGTCTTCTTCTTGGGCCCCTTCCGGAAGACTACACCTCAAGACTCTGTTCATGTTCCAGAGAAAGAGAAAGGCTCTTTCTGCGGAGAGTTTGGCGCGGTGGCCTTCCTGTGGCTGGGTAGGCGGGGCCCAGGGTGCAGAGCGGGGGTGGGGGGCTGGTGTGGGGTTGTGTGTGTGTGTGTGAAGTTTAGCTGGGATAGAAGGTGGAGGAGGGAGAAAGGGGAAGAAGGAAAAAGCGGCGTGCAGGTGCGGAGGCGAGGAAGGTGGGGCAGAAACCCTGGTGGGGCAGAGGAAAGGGAGGGGGAGAGTGACAGGAGTCCCGGTGAGTGTGTGGTGTGGCGTGGGGTGGGGTGGGGTGGGGAGAGGAAGAAGGGTTCCCACGGCCCCAGTTTGCTGTCCCTGGCGGGAAGTAGCCTTGGCCGCATCCGTGCGAAGAGGCCTTGATCACGGCCTCTCTTCTCCCGGTTGCTCAGAAGTGTAAGGTGTGTGTGCGGGAAAACGGGCATGGGGCGCCCCAATGAATTTGCACCTAATGCGGTGACTTTTCACAGACTGCACACAGGGAGGAGAAAGCAGAAGCTTAGAGAAACCCCAAGAATCCCTCTGTGCTCTGTTCCAACCTGCCCCAGGATTCTGACACCTCATAGTAAGAACGAGATTTTTTTCTATTGAAAATTCGTTTGAAGGGCAGAGTTATAGATGAGGCGGTGCGGTGTATGGGCTCACCCCCCAGGTGCCAGGTGGCTACAATGGCCGGTGCTGGGCCAGGCTGGAGCCCAAGCCAGGTACTGTGTCCAGTACTCCGGGGTGGGTTCAGGGGCCCAAGTCCTTGGGCCCCTGCACCTATGGGCGAGTCCTGGAGGAAGCTCCTGGCTCCTGGCTCCTGGCTTCATATCCGCTCAGCTCTTTCTGTGGATCCTTGGCCGTGGTGGCCTTCCTGTCACTGGGCCCGATGTGCAGAGCAGGGAGGGTGTGTGTTGGAGGGGTAGTTGGGATAGGAAGCGGAGGAGAGAGGGGCTCAAGGGGGACGTGGGAGGAGAGAGGAAGGGGGGGGGAGAATGCAAAGGTGACGTGTAGGTGTGGAGGCGAGGATGGCAGGGGCAGAAACGCGCGTGGAGGAGAGGAAAGGGAGGTGGAAAGTGATAGGAGTCCTGGTGGGTGTGGGTGGAGGCGGGGTTTGGGAGAGGAAGAGCTTTTCCCATGGCCCCGGTTGCGTCTTGGGGGTTTTCTGTCCCTGGCCGGCAGTAGCCTTGGTCGCGTCCTGGAGAAGAGGTGTGTGTGTGCAGGAAAACGGGCATGGGGCGCTCGAATTAATTTGCACAGAATCTGGTGAATTTTCCCAGACTGCATACAGACAGCTCGATCACAAGTGGGAACAGCCTAGGTGGTTGGGGGTTTGGGGGTGTGGGGCGGGCAGAGCCATGGCATAGTCAGTGAAGCCGCCGCCAGCTGTACCAGCATCCCATATGGGTGTCTTCCTTCTCTGTGATAGGTTTCTCTCCTTCCCCTGACAGAGCTAAGTCTCCAGAGCTTCTGGATAGATTTCCTCACAGATATTATTTCATTACAATATTCTGTAATATTTCATTACAGAAATATTTGTTACACACTCTTTATCTATGTAAAGTCCTTACCCATTTAATCACCATTTATTTGCTAAATACCTATATTTTGTGCAAGACTGTGAGCGTGTGCAGGGCAGGACTTTGTCTCTCTGCTTTGATTCCTGTAGTCCCTGGTCACAGTTGGTATTTGGGATATGCAGAACTAACAGTGCCCTCACTGCTGCGTCCTGGGACAGGAAGTGATGGTTAATGAAGGCTCTGGTCACAAGAATAAAGGTAGGAGGGACAAGAAAGGGTGTTTAACAGAATCAGCATTAAAGAAGCACTTTCAGTTGCCAGGCTTCTTAATGTACCATTGTCTCGTCTCGTTTCTAAATAACAACAAAAGGAGGAGAAGCAAGATGTTTAGTCTTTTTTTTGAATTACGCCACATTGATTGTCCTGTCTAATTCTCTTCAAAGGTCTGTGAGGAAGGCACTTGTGATAGCCTTTTAAATATCAGGTAAAGGAAGTGGGAACCTGCCCTAGGCCATATATCGAGATCATTGAAGTTCCAATTTAAATCCTGCTTTGCTTGCCCCAGAGCTGTGTTCCTCTGGGGTTGGACCCTCAGCTTCCAGCAGTCCCAGAGGTGGGGTATCAGAGAGGTGGTAGGTGGTGAAAACCAGTGGTCCTTGTCTTTGGGCTTAACTTTGTGGGGAGCATAACCACAGGGACTTGAGCTGTGTCACTAAGGATCCTTCATGCTAACTCTGTGGCCTCATGCTGTGACTTGTTAATATAGGTCCTGTGTCCTGGTTCACAGCAGTGGTCATCTTAAGATTTACTTTGCTGCTCTAGTGTTTTAGGGTAAAATTTGGTTTATTGATCTGATATCTGTATTCTTTAATATATGCATGTATAGCAATATAGTTTCTCATGTGAAATTAGTCCTGTCGACATGGAAAACTGTGTGGATGTACCCACTGCTGGAAACATAGTGAAGGAAATGAAATCATTATATGGACAGAGGGATGCACAAGCCTATGCTTATCGCAGCAGGATGCACAATAGGCAGCTATGCAGTCTGCATATGAATGTATGGTGTACATAGCCCATAACTTCTTTATTCAGGTTCAGTTGATCAGCATTTTAATTGATTGAAATATGCCTGTTGAAGTCTTTTGCCCATTTCTTGAGTGGGTGGTTTGTTTTGCTGTTGTTGAGTTTCTTGAAAATTTCTGGTAGTTAATCCTTTATCAATTGCATACTTTGCAGATAAGTTTTCCCATTCTGTTAGTTGCCTATTCAGTTTGCTGTGTGTGTGTGTGTTTTTTTTCAGCAGTGCAGAAGCTTCTCAGTTCTTCCTCCTCCTCTTGTTGTTGTTGTCATTGTTGTTGTTGTTGTTGTTGTTCTTCTTCTTCTTCTTCTTCTTCTTTTTGGTGTCCTATTCTTTTCTTCAATTCTTTTATAATTATCAGATACTGACACGCTTGGTTAAATTTATTCCAAGCTATTTTATTTTCTTTATAGCTATGTGAACAGGATTGGTCTTGGAAATCCTTTCTCAGCCGTGACATTGCCCGTGTATACAAATAGGCTATTGATTTTCTGTCCTGCCACTTGACCACACTCTACTCTGATTTCGAGAGTCTCTTAGTGGAGTCTTTTGGATCTCCTACATAGAGAATCATGTCATCTGCAAATAGGGATAGTTGGACTTCCTCCCTCCAAATTTGTATCTCACATTGAGAAATGAGAGAAAAAGTACCAACATGATAACGTGCACGTGGAAAAGGAAACAGTGACCTCAGATGCTACCTTCCTGTATTCTGTCTCGCTTTGTGCAAGATACGATTTGTCGCATTTCAAACACATTCCATAGGTTAAACGCAGGGCTAGACTGTGCAGGGCGGTGACTGGGAAGCAGACCTGTGTTCCGTGGAGAACTGTGTAGATCACAGGTGTTCCAAGTCCTTGTGCGAGTGGGTACACAAGAGACTGAATACAGAAATGACAAAGATTTCCTGATGCGTAAGTCAGAGACTAGACCACACAGAACGTTTGTAAGGAAGAAGAGAAGGAATGTGTACCAGAATCTTTTCTAAGTTAAACTCTTGTTCAAAATGTGTGTTAATAGGGTAGGTGGTGCATATAATATCAACTTCTACACAAACTTTAGTAGTTGGTCTTGATGCAGTATTTTATTTACAGCTATGTCTTCCTTTTTACAATTTTTTACTTTTTTTAGATCTTATTTATTTATTTTTCATTGAGAGTTACCCATGGAGAGGATGAGAGGCAGAGAGCGAGAGCGAGAGCGAGAGAGGGAGGTCTCCCATCTGCTGGTCCACTACCCTGTTGGCTGCCAAGGGCGGAGCTGAGCGGATCTGAAGCCAGGAGCCAGGAGCCAGGAGACTCCCCGGGGTCTCCTGCATGGGTGCAGGGGCCCAAGGACTTGGGCCATCTTCTGCTGCATTCCCAGACCACAGCCGAGAGCTGCTTGGGAAGTACGGCAGGCGGGACTCGAACCGGAGCCCATACGGGATGCCGGCACTGTGGGCGGTGGCTTTACCCGCTACTGCACAGCGCTGGTCCCTCCTGGAAGCTGTTCCCTGTGGGATCCAGCTGTCGGCTAACGTGCCTGGGGAAGCAGGGGGAGATGGCCCAAGGACGTAGGCCCCTGAACCCCGAATGGAGCACCGGATAAAGTCCCTGGCCCCTGCTTTGGCCTGGCCCAGCCCCAGCCTTTGTAGCCACCTGGGGGGTGAACCCCCAGATGGACGATCACTCAGAGCGAGAAAGAGTGCTCGCGATGCCGCTTGCACTGCTTCTCTCCCCACGCGGCTTCAACAGCATGCGCTGTGCCAAGCAGAAGCCAGGGGGCAGGAGCTCCATTGAGGATTCCCAGGAGGCAGGGAGGTGGGGTCCAGAGTACCTGGGCCACCAGCGGCTGCCTCCCTGGGTACAGCCTGAAGGGGCGGGACTGGAGTGGCCCTGGGGCCATTGGACGCGGGATGCGGCAGTGCACAGATGCGTCCCGTTGCGCCCCGTTGCGCCATGGCGATGGCCAGTGAGGAGTTCGCCTGCGCCCGGCACTGTGACCCGGAAGTGCACCCGCAGGCGCATCTGCTGCTGTCGTGGTGCTCGGGTAGGGGTGAGCGTCGTGTCCGCTCCTGCCCAGCGGCGATTTCTAGGTGCAGTCTTCTTCTTGGGCCCCTTCCGGAAGACTACACCTCAAGACTCTGTTCATGTTCCAGAGAAAGAGAAAGGCTCTTTCTGCGGAGAGTTTGGCGCGGTGGCCTTCCTGTGGCTGGGTAGGCGGGGCCCAGGGTGCAGAGCGGGGGTGGGGGGCTGGTGTGGGGTTGTGTGTGTGTGTGTGAAGTTTAGCTGGGATAGAAGGTGGAGGAGGGAGAAAGGGGAAGAAGGAAAAAGCGGCGTGCAGGTGCGGAGGCGAGGAAGGTGGGGCAGAAACCCTGGTGGGGCAGAGGAAAGGGAGGGGGAGAGTGACAGGAGTCCCGGTGAGTGTGTGGTGTGGCGTGGGGTGGGGTGGGGTGGGGAGAGGAAGAAGGGTTCCCACGGCCCCAGTTTGCTGTCCCTGGCGGGAAGTAGCCTTGGCCGCATCCGTGCGAAGAGGCCTTGATCACGGCCTCTCTTCTCCCGGTTGCTCAGAAGTGTAAGGTGTGTGTGCGGGAAAACGGGCATGGGGCGCCCCAATGAATTTGCACCTAATGCGGTGACTTTTCACAGACTGCACACAGGGAGGAGAAAGCAGAAGCTTAGAGAAACCCCAAGAATCCCTCTGTGCTCTGTTCCAACCTGCCCCAGGATTCTGACACCTCATAGTAAGAACGAGATTTTTTTCTATTGAAAATTCGTTTGAAGGGCAGAGTTATAGATGAGGCGGTGCGGTGTATGGGCTCACCCCCCAGGTGCCAGGTGGCTACAATGGCCGGTGCTGGGCCAGGCTGGAGCCCAAGCCAGGTACTGTGTCCAGTACTCCGGGGTGGGTTCAGGGACCCAAGTCCTTGGGCCCCTGCACCTATGGGCGAGTCCTGGAGGAAGCTCCTGGCTCCTGGCTCCTGGCTTCATATCCGCTCAGCTCTTTCTGTGGATCCTTGGCCGTGGTGGCCTTCCTGTCACTGGGCCCGATGTGCAGAGCAGGGAGGGTGTGTGTTGGAGGGGTAGTTGGGATAGGAAGCGGAGGAGAGAGGGGCTCAAGGGGGACGTGGGAGGAGAGAGGAAGGGGGGGGGAGAATGCAAAGGTGACGTGTAGGTGTGGAGGCGAGGATGGCAGGGGCAGAAACGCGCGTGGAGGAGAGGAAAGGGAGGTGGAAAGTGATAGGAGTCCTGGTGGGTGTGGGTGGAGGCGGGGTTTGGGAGAGGAAGAGCTTTTCCCATGGCCCCGGTTGCGTCTTGGGGGTTTTCTGTCCCTGGCCGGCAGTAGCCTTGGTCGCGTCCTGGAGAAGAGGTGTGTGTGTGCAGGAAAACGGGCATGGGGCGCTCGAATTAATTTGCACAGAATCTGGTGAATTTTCCCAGACTGCATACAGACAGCTCGATCACAAGTGGGAACAGCCTAGGTGGTTGGGGGTTTGGGGGTGTGGGGCGGGCAGAGCCATGGCATAGTCAGTGAAGCCGCCGCCAGCTGTACCAGCATCCCATATGGGTGTCTTCCTTCTCTGTGATAGGTTTCTCTCCTTCCCCTGACAGAGCTAAGTCTCCAGAGCTTCTGGATAGATTTCCTCACAGATATTATTTCATTACAATATTCTGTAATATTTCATTACAGAAATATTTGTTACACACTCTTTATCTATGTAAAGTCCTTACCCATTTAATCACCATTTATTTGCTAAATACCTATATTTTGTGCAAGACTGTGAGCGTGTGCAGGGCAGGACTTTGTCTCTCTGCTTTGATTCCTGTAGTCCCTGGTCACAGTTGGTATTTGGGATATGCAGAACTAACAGTGCCCTCACTGCTGCGTCCTGGGACAGGAAGTGATGGTTAATGAAGGCTCTGGTCACAAGAATAAAGGTAGGAGGGACAAGAAAGGGTGTTTAACAGAATCAGCATTAAAGAAGCACTTTCAGTTGCCAGGCTTCTTAATGTACCATTGTCTCGTCTCGTTTCTAAATAACAACAAAAGGAGGAGAAGCAAGATGTTTAGTCTTTTTTTTGAATTACGCCACATTGATTGTCCTGTCTAATTCTCTTCAAAGGTCTGTGAGGAAGGCACTTGTGATAGCCTTTTAAATATCAGGTAAAGGAAGTGGGAACCTGCCCTAGGCCATATATCGAGATCATTGAAGTTCCAATTTAAATCCTGCTTTGCTTGCCCCAGAGCTGTGTTCCTCTGGGGTTGGACCCTCAGCTTCCAGCAGTCCCAGAGGTGGGGTATCAGAGAGGTGGTAGGTGGTGAAAACCAGTGGTCCTTGTCTTTGGGCTTAACTTTGTGGGGAGCATAACCACAGGGACTTGAGCTGTGTCACTAAGGATCCTTCATGCTAACTCTGTGGCCTCATGCTGTGACTTGTTAATATAGGTCCTGTGTCCTGGTTCACAGCAGTGGTCATCTTAAGATTTACTTTGCTGCTCTAGTGTTTTAGGGTAAAATTTGGTTTATTGATCTGATATCTGTATTCTTTAATATATGCATGTATAGCAATATAGTTTCTCATGTGAAATTAGTCCTGTCGACATGGAAAACTGTGTGGATGTACCCACTGCTGGAAACATAGTGAAGGAAATGAAATCATTATATGGACAGAGGGATGCACAAGCCTATGCTTATCGCAGCAGGATGCACAATAGGCAGCTATGCAGTCTGCATATGAATGTATGGTGTACATAGCCCATAACTTCTTTATTCAGGTTCAGTTGATCAGCATTTTAATTGATCGAAATATGCCTGTTGAAGTCTTTTGCCCATTTCTTGAGTGGGTGGTTTGTTTTGCTGTTGTTGAGTTTCTTGAAAATTTCTGGTAGTTAATCCTTTATCAATTGCATACTTTGCAGATAAGTTTTCCCATTCTGTTAGTTGCCTATTCAGTTTGCTGTGTGTGTGTGTGTTTTTTTTCAGCAGTGCAGAAGCTTCTCAGTTCTTCCTCCTCCTCTTGTTGTTGTTGTCATTGTTGTTGTTGTTGTTGTTGTTGTTGTTGTTGTTGTTCTTCTTCTTCTTCTTTTTGGTGTCCTATTCTTTTCTTCAATTCTTTTATAATTATCAGATACTGACACGCTTGGTTAAATTTATTCCAAGCTATTTTATTTTCTTTATAGCTATGTGAACAGGATTGGTCTTGGAAATCCTTTCTCAGCCGTGACATTGCCCGTGTATACAAATAGGCTATTGATTTTCTGTCCTGCCACTTGACCACACTCTACTCTGATTTCGAGAGTCTCTTAGTGGAGTCTTTTGGATCTCCTACATAGAGAATCATGTCATCTGCAAATAGGGATAGTTGGACTTCCTCCCTCCAAATTTGTATCTCACATTGAGAAATGAGAGAAAAAGTACCAACATGATAACGTGCACGTGGAAAAGGAAACAGTGACCTCAGATGCTACCTTCCTGTATTCTGTCTCGCTTTGTGCAAGATACGATTTGTCGCATTTCAAACACATTCCATAGGTTAAACGCAGGGCTAGACTGTGCAGGGCGGTGACTGGGAAGCAGACCTGTGTTCCGTGGAGAACTGTGTAGATCACAGGTGTTCCAAGTCCTTGTGCGAGTGGGTACACAAGAGACTGAATACATAAATGACAAAGATTTCCTGATGCGTAAGTCAGAGACTAGACCACACAGAACGTTTGTAAGGAAGAAGAGAAGGAATGTGTACCAGAATCTTTTCTAAGTTAAACTCTTGTTCAAAATGTGTGTTAATAGGGTAGGTGGTGCATATAATATCAACTTCTACACAAACTTTAGTAGTTGGTCTTGATGCAGTATTTTATTTACAGCTATGTCTTCCTTTTTACAATTTTTTACTTTTTTTAGATCTTATTTATTTATTTTTCATTGAGAGTTACCCATGGAGAGGATGAGAGGCAGAGAGCGAGAGCGAGAGCGAGAGAGGGAGGTCTCCCATCTGCTGGTCCACTACCCTGTTGGCTGCCAAGGGCGGAGCTGAGCGGATCTGAAGCCAGGAGCCAGGAGCCAGGAGACTCCCCGGGGTCTCCTGCATGGGTGCAGGGGCCCAAGGACTTGGGCCATCTTCTGCTGCATTCCCAGACCACAGCCGAGAGCTGCTTGGGAAGTACGGCAGGCGGGACTCGAACCGGAGCCCATACGGGATGCCGGCACTGTGGGCGGTGGCTTTACCCGCTACTGCACAGCGCTGGTCCCTCCTGGAAGCTGTTCCCTGTGGGATCCAGCTGTCGGCTAACGTGCCTGGGGAAGCAGGGGGAGATGGCCCAAGGACGTAGGCCCCTGAACCCCGAATGGAGCACCGGATAAAGTCCCTGGCCCCTGCTTTGGCCTGGCCCAGCCCCAGCCTTTGTAGCCACCTGGGGGGTGAACCCCCAGATGGACGATCACTCAGAGCGAGAAAGAGTGCTCGCGATGCCGCTTGCACTGCTTCTCTCCCCACGCGGCTTCAACAGCATGTGCTGTGCCAAGCAGAAGCCAGGGGGCAGGAGCTCCATTGAGGATTCCCAGGAGGCAGGGAGGTGGGGTCCAGAGTACCTGGGCCACCAGCGGCTGCCTCCCTGGGTACAGCCTGAAGGGGCGGGACTGGAGTGGCCCTGGGGCCATTGGACGCGGGATGCGGCAGTGCACAGATGCGTCCCGTTGCGCCCCGTTGCGCCATGGCGATGGCCAGTGAGGAGTTCGCCTGCGCCCGGCACTGTGACCCGGAAGTGCACCTGCAGGCGCATCTGCTGCTGTCGTGGTGCTCGGGTAGGGGTGAGCGTCGTGTCCGCTCCTGCCCAGCGGCGATTTCTAGGTGCAGTCTTCTTCTTGGGCCCCTTCCGGAAGACTACACCTCAAGACTCTGTTCATGTTCCAGAGAAAGAGAAAGGCTCTTTCTGCGGAGAGTTTGGCGCGGTGGCCTTCCTGTGGCTGGGTAGGCGGGGCCCAGGGTGCAGAGCGGGGGTGGGGGGCTGGTGTGGGGTTGTGTGTGTGTGTGTGAAGTTTAGCTGGGATAGAAGGTGGAGGAGGGAGAAAGGGGAAGAAGGAAAAAGCGGCGTGCAGGTGCGGAGGCGAGGAAGGTGGGGCAGAAACCCTGGTGGGGCAGAGGAAAGGGAGGGGGAGAGTGACAGGAGTCCCGGTGAGTGTGTGGTGTGGCGTGGGGTGGGGTGGGGAGAGGAAGAAGGGTTCCCACGGCCCCAGTTTGCTGTCCCTGGCGGGAAGTAGCCTTGGCCGCATCCGTGCGAAGAGGCCTTGATCACGGCCTCTCTTCTCCCGGTTGCTCAGAAGTGTAAGGTGTGTGTGCGGGAAAACGGGCATGGGGCGCCCCAATGAATTTGCACCTAATGCGGTGACTTTTCACAGACTGCACACAGGGAGGAGAAAGCAGAAGCTTAGAGAAACCCCAAGAATCCCTCTGTGCTCTGTTCCAACCTGCCCCAGGATTCTGACACCTCATAGTAAGAACGAGATTTTTTTCTATTGAAAATTCGTTTGAAGGGCAGAGTTATAGATGAGGCGGTGCGGGGTATGGGCTCACCCCCCAGATGCCAGGTGGCTACAATGGCCGGTGCTGGGCCAGGCTGGAGCCCAAGCCAGGTACTGTGTCCAGTACTCCGGGGTGGGTTCAGGGGCCCAAGTCCTTGGGCCCCTGCACCTATGTGCGAGTCCTGGAGGAAGCTCCTGGCTCCTGGCTCCTGGCTTCATATCCGCTCAGCTCTTTCTGTGGATCCTTGGCCGTGGTGGCCTTCCTGTCACTGGGCCCGATGTGCAGAGCAGGGAGGGTGTGTGTTGGAGGGGTAGTTGGGATAGGAAGCGGAGGAGAGAGGGGCTCAAGGGGGACGTGGGAGGAGAGAGGAAGGGGGGGGAGAATGCAAAGGTGACGTGTAGGTGTGGAGGCGAGGATGGCAGGGGCAGAAACGCGCGTGGAGGAGAGGAAAGGGAGGTGGAAAGTGATAGGAGTCCTGGTGGGTGTGGGTGGAGGCGGGGTTTGGGAGAGGAAGAGCTTTTCCCATGGCCCCGGTTGCGTCTTGGGGGTTTTCTGTCCCTGGCCGGCAGTAGCCTTGGTCGCGTCCTGGAGAAGAGGTGTGTGTGTGCAGGAAAACGGGCATGGGGCGCTCGAATTAATTTGCACAGAATCTGGTGAATTTTCCCAGACTGCATACAGACAGCTCGATCACAAGTGGGAACAGCCTAGGTGGTTGGGGGTTTGGGGGTGTGGGGCGGGCAGAGCCATGGCATAGTCAGTGAAGCCGCCGCCAGCTGTACCAGCATCCCATATGGGTGTCTTCCTTCTCTGTGATAGGTTTCTCTCCTTCCCCCGACAGAGCTAAGTCTCCAGAGCTTCTGGATAGATTTCATTACAGATATTATTTCATTACAATATTCTGTAATATTTCATTACAGAAATATTTGTTACACACTCTTTATCTATGTAAAGTCCTTACCCATTTAATCACCATTTATTTGCTAAATACCTATATTTTGTGCAAGACTGTGAGCGTGTGCAGGGCAGGACTTTGTCTCTCTGCTTTGATTCCTGTAGTCCCTGGTCACAGTTGGTATTTGGGATATGCAGAACTAACAGTGCCCTCACTGCTGCGTCCTGGGACAGGAAGTGATGGTTAATGAAGGCTCTGGTCACAAGAATAAAGGTAGGAGGGACAACAAAGGGTGTTTAACAGAATCAGCATTAATGAAGCACTTTCAGTTGCCAGGCTTCTTAATGTACCATTGTCTCGTCTCGTTTCTAAATAACAACAAAAGGAGGGGAAGCAAGATGTTTAGTCTTTTTTTTTAATTACGCCACATTGATTGTCCTGTCTAATTCTCTTCAAAGGTCTGTGAGGAAGGCACTTGTGATAGCCTTTTAAATATCAGGTAAAGGAAGTGGGAACCTGCCCTAGGCCATATATCGAGATCATTGAAGTTCCAGTTTAAATCCTGCTTTGCTTGCCCCAGAGCTGTGTTCCTTTGGGGTTGGACCCTCAGCTTCCAGCAGTCCCAGAGGTGGGGTATCAGAGAGGTGGTAGGTGGTGAAAACCAGTGGTCCTTGTCTTTGGGCTTAACTTTGTGGGGAGCATAACCACAGGGACTTGAGCTGTGTCACTAAGGATCCTTCATGCTAACTCTGTGGCCTCATGCTGTGACTTGTTAATATAGGTCCTGTGTCCTGGTTCACACCAGTGGTCATCTTAAGATTTACTTTGCTGCTCTAGTGTTTTAGGGTAAAATTTGGTTTATTGATCTGATATCTGTATTCTTTAATATATGCATGTATAGCAATATAGTTTCTCATGTGAAATTAGTCCTGTCGACATGGAAAACTGTGTGGATGTACCCACTGCTGGAAACATAGTGAAGGAAATGAAATCATTATATGGACAGAGGGATGCACAAGCCTATGCTTATCGCAGCAGGATGCACAATAGGCAGCTATGCAGTCTGCATATGAATGTATGGTGTACATAGCCCATAACTTCTTTATTCAGGTTCAGTTGATCAGCATTTTAATTGATTGAAATATGCCTGTTGAAGTCTTTTGCCCATTTCTTGAGTGGGTGGTTTGTTTTGCTGTTGTTGAGTTTCTTGAAAATTTCTGGTAGTTAATCCTTTATCAATTGCATACTTTGCAGATAAGTTTTCCCATTCTGTTAGTTGCCTATTCAGTTTGCTGTGTGTGTGTGTGTTTTTTTTCAGCAGTGCAGAAGCTTCTCAGTTCTTCCTCCTCCTCTTGTTGTTGTTGTCGTTGTTGTTGTTGTTGTTGTTGTTCTTCTTCTTCTTCTTTTTGGTGTCCTATTCTTTTCTTCAATTCTTTTATAATTATCAGATACTGACACGCTTGGTTAAATTTATTCCAAGCTATTTTATTTTCTTTATAGCTATGTGAACAGGATTGGTCTTGGAAATCCTTTCTCAGCCGTGACATTGCCCGTGTATACAGATAGGCTATTGATTTTCTGTCCTGCCACTTGACCACACTCTACTCTGAGTTTCGAGAGTCTCTTAGTGGAGTCTTTTGGATCTCCTACATAGAGAATCATGTCATCTGCAAATAGGGATAGTTGGACTTCCTCCCTCCAAATTTGTATCTCACATTGAGAAATGAGAGAAAAAGTACCAACATGATAACGTGCACGTGGAAAAGGAAACAGTGACCTCAGATGCTACCTTCCTGTATTCTGTCTCGCTTTGTGCAAGATACGATTTGTCGCATTTCAAACACATTCCATAGGTTAAACGCAGGGCTAGACTGTGCAGGGCGGTGACTGGGAAGCAGACCTGTGTTCCGTGGAGAACTGTGTAGATCACAGGTGTTCCAAGTCCTTGTGCGAGTGGGTACACAAGAGACTGAATACATAAATGACAAAGATTTCCTGATGCGTAAGTCAGAGACTAGACCACACAGAACGTTTGTAAGGAAGAAGAGAAGGAATGTGTACCAGAATCTTTTCTAAGTTAAACTCTTGTTCAAAATGTGTGTTAATAGGGTAGGTGGTGCATATAATATCAACTTCTACACAAACTCTAGTAGTTGGTCTTGATGCAGTATTTTATTTACAGCTATGTCTTCCTTTTTACAATTTTTTACTTTTTTTAGATCTTATTTATTTATTTTTCATTGAGAGTTACCCATGGAGAGGATGAGAGGCAGAGAGCGAGAGCGAGAGCGAGAGAGGGAGGTCTCCCATCTGCTGGTCCACTACCCTGTTGGCTGCCAAGGGCGGAGCTGAGCGGATCTGAAGCCAGGAGCCAGGAGCCAGGAGACTCCCCGGGGTCTCCTGCATGGGTGCAGGGGCCCAAGGACTTGGGCCATCTTCTGCTGCATTCCCAGACCACAGCCGAGAGCTGCTTGGGAAGTACGGCAGGCGGGACTCGAACCGGAGCCCATACGGGATGCCGGCACTGTGGGCGGTGGCTTTACCCGCTACTGCACAGCGCTGGTCCCTCCTGGAAGCTGTTCCCTGTGGGATCCAGCTGTCGGCTAACGTGCCTGGGGAAGCAGGGGGAGATGGCCCAAGGACGTAGGCCCCTGAACCCCGAATGGAGCACCGGATAAAGTCCCTGGCCCCTGCTTTGGCCTGGCCCAGCCCCAGCCTTTGTAGCCACCTGGGGGGTGAACCCCCAGATGGACGATCACTCAGAGCGAGAAAGAGTGCTCGCGATGCCGCTTGCACTGCTTCTCTCCCCACGCGGCTTCAACAGCATGTGCTGTGCCAAGCAGAAGCCAGGGGGCAGGAGCTCCATTGAGGATTCCCAGGAGGCAGGGAGGTGGGGTCCAGAGTACCTGGGCCACCAGCGGCTGCCTCCCTGGGTACAGCCTGAAGGGGCGGGACTGGAGTGGCCCTGGGGCCATTGGACGCGGGATGCGGCAGTGCGCAGATGCGTCCCGTTGCGCCCCGTTGCGCCATGGCGATGGCCAGAGAGGAGTTCGCCTGCGCCCGGCACTGTGACCCGGAAGTGCACCCGCAGGCGCATCTGCTGCTGTCGTGGTGCTCGGGTAGGGGTGAGCGTCGTGTCCGCTCCTGCCCAGCGGCGATTTCTAGGTGCAGTCTTCTTCTTGGGCCCCTTCCGGAAGACTACACCTCAAGACTCTGTTCATGTTCCAGAGAAAGAGAAAGGCTCTTTCTGCGGAGAGTTTGGCGCGGTGGCCTTCCTGTGGCTGGGTAGGCGGGGCCCAGGGTGCAGAGCGGGGGTGGGGGGCAGGTGTGGGGTTGTGTGTGTGTGTGTGAAGTTTAGCTGGGATAGAAGGTGGAGGAGGGAGAAAGGGGAAGAAGGAAAAAGCGGCGTGCAGGTGCGGAGGCGAGGAAGGTGGGGCAGAAACCCTGGTGGGGCAGAGGAAAGGGAGGGGGAGAGTGACAGGAGTCCCGGTGAGTGTGTGGTGTGGTGTGGCATGGGGTGGGGTGGGGTGGGGAGAGGAAGAAGGTTTCCCACGGCCCCAGTTTGCTGTCCCTGGCGTGAAGTAGCCTTTGCCGCATCCGTGCGAAGAGGCCTTGATCACGGCCTCTCTTCTCCCAGTTGCTCAGAGGTGTAAGGTGTGTGTGCGGGAAAACGGGCATGGGGCGCCCCAATGAATTTGCACCTAATGCGGTGACTTTTCACAGACTGCACACAGGGAGGAGAAAGCAGAAGCTTAGAGAAACCCCAAGAATCCCTCTGTGCTCTGTTCCAACCTGCCCCAGGATTCTGACACCTCATAGTAAGAACGAGATTTTTTTCTATTGAAAATTCGTTTGAAGGGCAGAGTTATAGATGAGGCGGTGCGGTGTATGGGCTCACCCCCCAGGTGCCAGGTGGCTACAATGGCCGGTGCTGGGCCAGGCTGGAGCCCAAGCCAGGTACTGTGTCCAGTACTCCGGGGTGGGTTCAGGGGCCCAAGTCCTTGGGCCCCTGCACCTATGTGCGAGTCCTGGAGGAAGCTCCTGGCTCCTGGCTCCTGGCTTCATATCCGCTCAGCTCTTTCTGTGGATCCTTGGCCGTGGTGGCCTTCCTGTCACTGGGCCCGATGTGCAGAGCAGGGAGGGTGTGTGTTGGAGGGGTAGTTGGGATAGGAAGTGGAGGAGAGAGGGGCTCAAGGGGGACGTGGGAGGAGAGAGGAAGGGGGGGGAGAATGCAAAGGTGACGTGTAGGTGTGGAGGCGAGGATGGCAGGGGCAGAAACGCGCGTGGAGGAGAGGAAAGGGAGGTGGAAAGTGATAGGAGTCCTGGTGGGTGTGGGTGGAGGCGGGGTTTGGGAGAGGAAGAGCTTTTCCCATGGCCCCGGTTGCGTCTTGGGGGTTTTCTGTCCCTGGCCGGCAGTAGCCTTGGTCGCGTCCTGGAGAAGAGGTGTGTGTGTGCAGGAAAACGGGCATGGGGCGCTCGAATTAATTTGCACAGAATCTGGTGAATTTTCCCAGACTGCATACAGACAGCTCGATCACAAGTGGGAACAGCCTAGGTGGTTGGGGGTTTGGGGGTGTGGGGCGGGCAGAGCCATGGCATAGTCAGTGAAGCCGCCGCCAGCTGTACCAGCATCCCATATGGGTGTCTTCCTTCTCTGTGATAGGTTTCTCTCCTTCCCCCGACAGAGCTAAGTCTCCAGAGCTTCTGGATAGATTTCATTACAGATATTATTTCATTACAATATTCTGTAATATTTCATTACAGAAATATTTGTTACACACTCTTTATCTATGTAAAGTCCTTACCCATTTAATCACCATTTATTTGCTAAATACCTATATTTTGTGCAAGACTGTGAGCGTGTGCAGGGCAGGACTTTGTCTCTCTGCTTTGATTCCTGTAGTCCCTGGTCACAGTTGGTATTTGGGATATGCAGAACTAACAGTGCCCTCACTGCTGCGTCCTGGGACAGGAAGTGATGGTTAATGAAGGCTCTGGTCACAAGAATAAAGGTAGGAGGGACAAGAAAGGGTGTTTAACAGAATCAGCATTAATGAAGCACTTTCAGTTGCCAGGCTTCTTAATGTACCATTGTCTCGTCTCGTTTCTAAATAACAACAAAAGGAGGAGAAGCAAGATGTTTAGTCTTTTTTTTGAATTACGCCACATTGATTGTCCTGTCTAATTCTCTTCAAAGGTCTGTGAGGAAGGCACTTGTGATAGCCTTTAAAATATTAGTTAAAGGAAGTGGGAACCTGCCCTAGGCCATATATCGAGATCATTGAAGTTCCAGTTTAAATCCTGCTTTGCTTGCCCCAGAGCTGTGTTCCTCTGGGGTTGGACCCTCAGCTTCCAGCAGTCCCAGAGGTGGGGTATCAGAGAGGTGGTAGGTGGTGAAAACCAGTGGTCCTTGTCTTTGGGCTTAGCTTTGTGGGGAGCATAACCACAGGGACTTGAGCTGTGTCACTAAGGATCCTTCATGCTAACTCTGTGGCCTCATGCTGTGACTTGTTAATATAGGTCCTGTGTCCTGGTTCACAGCAGTGGTCATCTTAAGATTTACTTTGCTGCTCTAGTGTTTTAGGGTAAAATTTGGTTTATTGATCTGATATCTGTATTCTTTAATATATGCATGTATAGCAATATAGTTTCTCATGTGAAATTAGTCCTGTCGACATGGAAAACTGTGTGGATGTACCCACTGCTGAAAACATAGCGAAGGAAATGAAATCATTATATGGACTGAGGGATGCACAAGCCTATGCTTATCGCAGCAGGATGCACAATAGGCAGCTACGCAGTCTGCATATGAATGTATGGTGTACATAGCCCATAACTTCTTTATTCAGGTTCAGTTGATCAGCATTTTAATTGATTGAAATATGCCTGTTGAAGTCTTTTGCCCATTTCTTGAGTGGGTGGTTTGTTTTGCTGTTGTTGAGTTTCTTCAAAATTTCTGGTAGTTAATCCTTTATCAATTGCATACTTTGCAGATAAGTTTTCCCATTCTGTTAGTTGCCTATTCAGTTTGCTGTGTGTGTGTGTTTTTTTTCAGCAGTGCAGAAGCTTCTCAGTTCTTCCTCCTCCTCTTGTTGTTGTTGTCATTGTTGTTGTTGTTGTTGTTGTTCTTCTTCTTCTTCTTCTTCTTCTTTTTGGTGTCCTATTCTTTTCTTCAATTCTTTTATAATTATCAGATACTGACACGCTTGGTTAAATTTATTCCAAGCTATTTTATTTTCTTTATAGCTATGTGAACAGGATTGGTCTTGGAAATCCTTTCTCAGCCGTGACATTGCCCGTGTATACAGATAGGCTATTGATTTTCTGTCCTGCCACTTGACCACACTCTACTCTGAGTTTCGAGAGTCTCTTAGTGGAGTCTTTTGGATCTCCTACATAGAGAATCATGTCATCTGCAAATAGGGATAGTTGGACTTCCTCCCTCCAAATTTGTATCTCACATTGAGAAATGAGAGAAAAAGTACCAACATGATAACGTGCACGTGGAAAAGGAAACAGTGACCTCAGATGCTACCTTCCTGTATTCTGTCTCGCTTTGTGCAAGATACGATTTGTCGCATTTCAAACACATTCCATAGGTTAAACGCAGGGCTAGACTGTGCAGGGCGGTGACTGGGAAGCAGACCTGTGTTCCGTGGAGAACTGTGTAGATCACAGGTGTTCCAAGTCCTTGTGCGAGTGGGTACACAAGAGACTGAATACATAAATGACAAAGATTTCCTGATGCGTAAGTCAGAGACTAGACCACACAGAACGTTTGTAAGGAAGAAGAGAAGGAATGTGTACCAGAATCTTTTCTAAGTTAAACTCTTGTTCAAAATGTGTGTTAATAGGGTAGGTGGTGCATATAATATCAACTTCTACACAAACTCTAGTAGTTGGTCTTGATGCAGTATTTTATTTACAGCTATGTCTTCCTTTTTACAATTTTTTACTTTTTTTAGATCTTATTTATTTATTTTTCATTGAGAGTTACCCATGGAGAGGATGAGAGGCAGAGAGCGAGAGCGAGAGCGAGAGCGAGAGAGGGAGGTCTCCCATCTGCTGGTCCACTACCCTGTTGGCTGCCAAGGGCGGAGCTGAGCGGATCTGAAGCCAGGAACCAGGAGCCAGGAGACTCCCCGGGGTCTCCTGCATGGGTGCAGGGGCCCAAGGACTTGGGCCATCTTCTGCTGCATTCCCAGACCACAGCCGAGAGCTGCTTGGGAAGTACGGCAGGCGGGACTCGAACCGGAGCCCATACGGGATGCCGGCACTGTGGGCGGTGGCTTTACCCGCTACTGCACAGCGCTGGTCCCTCCTGGAAGCTGTTCCCTGTGGGATCCAGCTGTCGGCTAACGTGCCTGGGGAAGCAGGGGGAGATGGCCCAAGGACGTAGGCCCCTGAACCCCGAATGGAGCACCGGATAAAGTCCCTGGCCCCTGCTTTGGCCTGGCCCAGCCCCAGCCTTTGTAGCCACCTGGGGGGTGAACCCCCAGATGGACGATCACTCAGAGCGAGAAAGAGTGCTCGCGATGCCGCTTGCACTGCTTCTCTCCCCACGCGGCTTCAACAGCATGTGCTGTGCCAAGCAGAAGCCAGGGGGCAGGAGCTCCATTGAGGATTCCCAGGAGGCAGGGAGGTGGGGTCCAGAGTACCTGGGCCAGCAGCGGCTGCCTCCCTGGGTACAGCCTGAAGGGGCGGGACTGGAGTGGCCCTGGGGCCATTGGACGCGGGATGCGGCAGTGCGCAGATGCGTCCCGTTGCGCCCCGTTGCGCCATGGCGATGGCCAGTGAGGAGTTCGCCTGCGCCCGGCACTGTGACCCGGAAGTGCACCCGCAGGCGCATCTGCTGCTGTCGTGGTGCTCGGGTAGGGGTGAGCGTCGTGTCCGCTCCTGCCCAGCGGCGATTTCTAGGTGCAGTCTTCTTCTTGGGCCCCTTCCGGAAGACTACACCTCAAGACTCTGTTCATGTTCCAGAGAAAGAGAAAGGCTCTTTCTGCGGAGAGTTTGGCGCGGTGGCCTTCCTGTGGCTGGGTGGCGGGGCCCAGGGTGCAGAGCGGGGGTGGGGGGCTGGTGTGGGGTTGTGTGTGTGTGTGTGTGAAGTTTAGCTGGGATAGAAGGTGGAGGAGGGAGAAAGGGGAAGAAGGAAAAAGCGGCGTGCAGGTGCGGAGGCGAGGAAGGTGGGGCAGAAACCCTGGTGGGGCAGAGGAAAGGGAGGGGGAGAGTGACAGGAGTCCCGGTGAGTGTGTGGTGTGGCGTGGGGTGGGGTGGGGTGGGGAGAGGAAGAAGGGTTCCCACGGCCCCAGTTTGCTGTCCCTGGCGGGAAGTAGCCTTGGCCGCATCCGTGCGAAGAGGCCTTGATCACGGCCTCTCTTCTCCCGGTTGCTCAGAAGTGTAAGGTGTGTGTGCGGGAAAACGGGCATGGGGCGCCCCAATGAATTTGCACCTAATGCGGTGACTTTTCACAGACTGCACACAGGGAGGAGAAAGCAGAAGCTTAGAGAAACCCCAAGAATCCCTCTGTGCTCTGTTCCAACCTGCCCCAGGATTCTGACACCTCATAGTAAGAACGAGATTTTTTTCTATTGAAAATTCGTTTGTAGGGCAGAGTTATAGATGAGGCGGTGCGGTGTATGGGCTCACCCCCCAGGTGCCAGGTGGCTACAATGGCCGGTGCTGGGCCAGGCTGGAGCCCAAGCCAGGTACTGTGTCCAGTACTCCGGGGTGGGTTCAGGGGCCCAAGTCCTTGGGCCCCTGCACCTGTGTGCGAGTCCTGGAGGAAGCTCCTGGCTCCTGGCTCCTGGCTTCATATCCGCTCAGCTCTTTCTGTGGATCCTTGGCCGTGGTGGCCTTCCTGTCACTGGGCCCGATGTGCAGAGCAGGGAGGGTGTGTGTTGGAGGGGTAGTTGGGATAGGAAGCGGAGGAGAGAGGGGCTCAAGGGGGACGTGGGAGGAGAGAGGAAGGGGGGGAGAATGCAAAGGTGACGTGTAGGTGTGGAGGCGAGGATGGCAGGGGCAGAAACGCGCGTGGAGGAGAGGAAAGGGAGGTGGAAAGTGATAGGAGTCCTGGTGGGTGTGGGTGGAGGCGGGGTTTGGGAGAGGAAGAGCTTTTCCCATGGCCCCGGTTGCGTCTTGGGGGTTTTCTGTCCCTGGCCGGCAGTAGCCTTGGTCGCGTCCTGGAGAAGAGGTGTGTGTGTGCAGGAAAACGGGCATGGGGCGCTCGAATTAATTTGCACAGAATCTGGTGAATTTTCCCAGACTGCATACAGACAGCTCGATCACAAGTGGGAACAGCCTAGGTGGTTGGGGGTTTGGGGGTGTGGGGCGGGCAGAGCCATGGCATAGTCAGTGAAGCCGCCGCCAGCTGTACCAGCATCCCATATGGGTGTCTTCCTTCTCTGTGATAGGTTTCTCTCCTTCCCCCGACAGAGCTAAGTCTCCAGAGCTTCTGGATAGATTTCCTCACAGATATTATTTCATTACAATATTCTGTAATATTTCATTACAGAAATATTTGTTACACACTCTTTATCTATGTAAAGTCCTTACCCATTTAATCACCATTTATTTGCTAAATACCTATATTTTGTGCAAGACTGTGAGCGTGTGCAGGGCAGGACTTTGTCTCTCTGCTTTGATTCCTGTAGTCCCTGGTCACAGTTGGTATTTGGGATATGCAGAACTAACAGTGCCCTCACTGCTGCGTCCTGGGACAGGAAGTGATGGTTAATGAAGGCTCTGGTCACAAGAATAAAGGTAGGAGGGACAAGAAAGGGTGTTTAACAGAATCAGCATTAAAGAAGCACTTTCAGTTGCCAGGCTTCTTAATGTACCATTGTCTCGTCTCGTTTCTAAATAACAACAAAAGGAGGAGAAGCAAGATGTTTAGTCTTTTTTTTTAATTACGCCACATTGATTGTCCTGTCTAATTCTCTTCAAAGGTCTGTGAGGAAGGCACTTGTGATAGCCTTTAAAATATTAGTTAAAGGAAGTGGGAACCTGCCCTAGGCCATATATCGAGATCATTGAAGTTCCAGTTTAAATCCTGCTTTGCTTGCCCCAGAGCTGTGTTCCTCTGGGGTTGGACCCTCAGCTTCCAGCAGTCCCAGAGGTGGGGTATCAGAGAGGTGGTAGGTGGTGAAAACCAGTGGTCCTTGTCTTTGGGCTTAACTTTGTGGGGAGCATAACCACAGGGACTTGAGCTGTGTCACTAAGGATCCTTCATGCTAACTCTGTGGCCTCATGCTGTGACTTGTTAATATAGGTCCTGTGTCCTGGTTCACACCAGTGGTCATCTTAAGATTTACTTTGCTGCTCTAGTGTTTTAGGGTAAAATTTGGTTTATTGATCTGATATCTGTATTCTTTAATATATGCATGTATAGCAATATAGTTTCTCATGTGAAATTAGTCCTGTCGACATGGAAAACTGTGTGGATGTACCCACTGCTGGAAACATAGTGAAGGAAATGAAATCATTATATGGACAGAGGGATGCACAAGCCTATGCTTATCGCAGCAGGATGCACAATAGGCAGCTATGCAGTCTGCATATGAATGTATGGTGTACATAGCCCATAACTTCTTTATTCAGGTTCAGTTGATCAGCATTTTAATTGATTGAAATATGCCTGTTGAAGTCTTTTGCCCATTTCTTGAGTGGGTGGTTTGTTTTGCTGTTGTTGAGTTTCTTGAAAATTTCTGGTAGTTAATCCTTTATCAATTGCATACTTTGCAGATAAGTTTTCCCATTCTGTTAGTTGCCTATTCAGTTTGCTGTGTGTGTGTGTGTTTTTTTTCAGCAGTGCAGAAGCTTCTCAGTTCTTCCTCCTCCTCTTGTTGTTGTTGTCATTGTTGTTGTTGTTGTTGTTGTTGTTGTTGTTGTTGTTCTTCTTCTTCTTCTTCTTCTTCTTCTTCTTCTTCTTCTTCTTCTTCTTCTTCTTTTTGGTGTCCTATTCTTTTCTTCAATTCTTTTATAATTATCAGATACTGACACGCTTGGTTAAATTTATTCCAAGCTATTTTATTTTCTTTATAGCTATGTGAACAGGATTGGTCTTGGAAATCCTTTCTCAGCCGTGACATTGCCCGTGTATACAAATAGGCTATTGATTTTCTGTCCTGCCACTTGACCACACTCTACTCTGAGTTTCGAGAGTCTCTTAGTGGAGTCTTTTGGATCTCCTACATAGAGAATCATGTCATCTGCAAATAGGGATAGTTGGACTTCCTCCCTCCAAATTTGTATCTCACATTGAGAAATGAGAGAAAAAGTACCAACATGATAACGTGCACGTGGAAAAGGAAACAGTGACCTCAGATGCTACCTTCCTGTATTCTGTCTCGCTTTGTGCAAGATACGATTTGTCGCATTTCAAACACATTCCATAGGTTAAACGCAGGGCTAGACTGTGCAGGGCGGTGACTGGGAAGCAGACCTGTGTTCCGTGGAGAACTGTGTAGATCACAGGTGTTCCAAGTCCTTGTGCGAGTGGGTACACAAGAGACTGAATACAGAAATGACAAAGATTTCCTGATGCGTAAGTCAGAGACTAGACCACACAGAACGTTTGTAAGGAAGAAGAGAAGGAATGTGTACCAGAATCTTTTCTAAGTTAAACTCTTGTTCAAAATGTGTGTTAATAGGGTAGGTGGTGCATATAATATCAACTTCTACACAAACTCTAGTAGTTGGCCTTGATGCAGTATTTTATTTACAGCTATGTCTTCCTTTTTACAATTTTTTACTTTTTTTAGATCTTATTTATTTATTTTTCATTGAGAGTTACCCATGGAGAGGATGAGAGGCAGAGAGCGAGAGCGAGAGCGAGAGAGGGAGGTCTCCCATCTGCTGGTCCACTACCCTGTTGGCTGCCAAGGGCGGAGCTGAGCGGATCTGAAGCCAGGAACCAGGAGCCAGGAGACTCCCCGGGGTCTCCTGCATGGGTGCAGGGGCCCAAGGACTTGGGCCATCTTCTGCTGCATTCCCAGACCACAGCCGAGAGCTGCTTGGGAAGTACGGCAGGCGGGACTCGAACCGGAGCCCATACGGGATGCCGGCACTGTGGGCGGTGGCTTTACCCGCTACTGCACAGCGCTGGTCCCTCCTGGAAGCTGTTCCCTGTGGGATCCAGCTGTCGGCTAACGTGCCTGGGGAAGCAGGGGGAGATGGCCCAAGGACGTAGGCCCCTGAACCCCGAATGGAGCACCGGATAAAGTCCCTGGCCCCTGCTTTGGCCTGGCCCAGCCCCAGCCTTTGTAGCCACCTGGGGGGTGAACCCCCAGATGGACGATCACTCAGAGCGAGAAAGAGTGCTCGCGATGCCGCTTGCACTGCTTCTCTCCCCACGCGGCTTCAACAGCATGTGCTGTGCCAAGCAGAAGCCAGGGGGCAGGAGCTCCATTGAGGATTCCCAGGAGGCAGGGAGGTGGGGTCCAGAGTACCTGGGCCAGCAGCGGCTGCCTCCCTGGGTACAGCCTGAAGGGGCGGGACTGGAGTGGCCCTGGGGCCATTGGACGCGGGATGCGGCAGTGCGCAGATGCGTCCCGTTGCGCCCCGTTGCGCCATGGCGATGGCCAGTGAGGAGTTCGCCTGCGCCCGGCACTGTGACCCGGAAGTGCACCCGCAGGCGCATCTGCTGCTGTCGTGGTGCTCGGGTAGGGGTGAGCGTCGTGTCCGCTCCTGCCCAGCGGCGATTTCTAGGTGCAGTCTTCTTCTTGGGCCCCTTCCGGAAGACTACGCCTCAAGACTCTGTTCATGTTCCAGAGAAAGAGAAAGGTTCTTTCTGCGGAGAGTTTGGCGCGGTGGCCTTCCTGTGGCTGGGTAGGCGGGGCCCAGGTTGCAGAGCGGGGGTGGGGGGCTGGTGTGGGGTTGTGTGTGTGTGTGTGAAGTTTAGCTGGGATAGAAGGTGGAGGAGGGAGAAAGGGGAAGAAGGAAAAAGCGGCGTGCAGGTGCGGAGGCGAGGAAGGTGGGGCAGAAACCCTGGTGGGGCAGAGGAAAGGGAGGGGGAGAGTGACAGGAGTCCCGGTGAGTGTGTGGTGTGGCGTGGGGTGGGGTGGGGTGGGGAGAGGAAGAAGGTTTCCCACGGCCCCAGTTTGCTGTCCCTGGCGGGAAGTAGCCTTGGCCGCATCCGTGCGAAGAGGCCTTGATCACGGCCTCTCTTCTCCCGGTTGCTCAGAAGTGTAAGGTGTGTGTGCGGGAAAACGGGCATGGGGCGCCCCAATGAATTTGCACCTAATGCGGTGACTTTTCACAGACTGCACACAGGGAGGAGAAAGCAGAAGCTTAGAGAAACCCCAAGAATCCCTCTGTGCTCTGTTCCAACCTGCCCCAGGATTCTGACACCTCATAGTAAGAACGAGATTTTTTTCTATTGAAAATTCGTTTGAAGGGCAGAGTTATAGATGAGGCGGTGCGGTGTATGGGCTCACCCCCCAGGTGCCAGGTGGCTACAATGGCCGGTGCTGGGCCAGGCTGGAGCCCAAGCCAGGTACTGTGTCCAGTACTCCGGGGTGGGTTCAGGGGCCCAAGTCCTTGGGCCCCTGCACCTATGTGTGAGTCCTGGAGGAAGCTCCTGGCTCCTGGCTCCTGGCTTCATATCCGCTCAGCTCTTTCTGTGGATCCTTGGCCGTGGTGGCCTTCCTGTCACTGGGCCCGATGTGCAGAGCAGGGAGGGTGTGTGTTGGACGGGTAGTTGGGATAGGAAGCGGAGGAGATAGGGGCTCAAGGGGGACGTGGGAGGAGAGAGGAAGGGGGGGAGAATGCAAAGGTGACGTGTAGGTGTGGAGGCGAGGATGGCAGGGGCAGAAACGCGCGTGGAGGAGAGGAAAGGGAGGTGGAAAGTGATAGGAGTCCTGGTGGGTGTGGGTGGAGGCGGGGTTTGGGAGAGGAAGAGCTTTTCCCATAGCCCCGGTTGCGTCTTGGGGGTTTTCTGTCCCTGGCCGGCAGTAGCCTTGGTCGCGTCCTGGAGAAGAGGTGTGTGTGTGCAGGAAAACGGGCATGGGGCGCTCGAATTAATTTGCACAGAATCTGGTGAATTTTCCCAGACTGCATACAGACAGCTCGATCACAAGTGGGAACAGCCTAGGTGGTTGGGGGTTTGGGGGTGTGGGGCGGGCAGAGCCATGGCATAGTCAGTGAAGCCGCCGCCAGCTGTACCAGCATCCCATATGGGTGTCTTCCTTCTCTGTGATAGGTTTCTCTCCTTCCCCCGACAGAGCTAAGTCTCCAGAGCTTCTGGATAGATTTCATTACAGATATTATTTCATTACAATATTCTGTAATATTTCATTACAGAAATATTTGTTACACACTCTTTATCTATGTAAAGTCCTTACCCATTTAATCACCATTTATTTGCTAAATACCTATATTTTGTGCAAGACTGTGAGCGTGTGCAGGGCAGGACTTTGTCTCTCTGCTTTGATTCCTGTAGTCCCTGGTCACAGTTGGTATTTGGGATATGCAGAACTAACAGTGCCCTCACTGCTGCGTCCTGGGACAGGAAGTGATGGTTAATGAAGGCTCTGGTCACAAGAATAAAGGTAGGAGGGACAAGAAAGGGTGTTTAACAGAATCAGCATTAATGAAGCACTTTCAGTTGCCAGGCTTCTTAATGTACCATTGTCTCGTCTCGTTTCTAAATAACAACAAAAGGAGGAGAAGCAAGATGTTTAGTCTTTTTTTTTAATTACGCCACATTGATTGTCCTAATTCTCTTCAAAGGTCTGTGAGGAAGGCACTTGTGATAGCCTTTAAAATATTAGTTAAAGGAAGTGGGAACCTGCCCTAGGCCATATATCGAGATCATTGAAGTTCCAATTTAAATCCTGCTTTGCTTGCCCCAGAGCTGTGTTCCTCTGGGGTTGGACCCTCAGCTTCCAGCAGTCCCAGAGGTGGGGTATCAGAGAGGTGGTAGGTGGTGAAAACCAGTGGTCCTTGTCTTTGGGCTTAACTTTGTGGGGAGCATAACCACAGGGACTTGAGCTGTGTCACTAAGGATCCTTCATGCTAACTCTGTGGCCTCATGCTGTGACTTGTTAATATAGGTCCTGTGTCCTGGTTCACACCAGTGGTCATCTTAAGATTTACTTTGCTGCTCTAGTGTTTTAGGGTAAAATTTGGTTTATTGATCTGATATCTGTATTCTTTAATATATGCATGTATAGCAATATAGTTTCTCATGTGAAATTAGTCCTGTCGACATGGAAAACTGTGTGGATGTACCCACTGCTGGAAACATAGCGAAGGAAATGAAATCATTATATGGACAGAGGGATGCACAAGCCTATGCTTATCGCAGCAGGATGCACAATAGGCAGCTATGCAGTCTGCATATGAATGTATGGTGTACATAGCCCATAACTTCTTTATTCAGGTTCAGTTGATCAGCATTTTAATTGATTGAAATATGCCTGTTGAAGTCTTTTGCCCATTTCTTGAGTGGGTGGTTTGTTTTGCTGTTGTTGAGTTTCTTGAAAATTTCTGGTAGTTAATCCTTTATCAATTGCATACTTTGCAGATAAGTTTTCCCATTCTGTTATTTGCCTATTCAGTTTGCTGTGTGTGTGTGTGTTTTTTCAGCAGTGCAGAAGCTTCTCAGTTCTTCCTCCTCCTCTTGTTGTTGTCGTTGTTGTTGTTGTTGTTCTTCTTCTTCTTCTTCTTCTTTTTGGTGTCCTATTCTTTTCTTCAATTCTTTTATAATTATCAGATACTGACACGCTTGGTTAAATTTATTCCAAGCTATTTTATTTTCTTTATAGCTATGTGAACAGGATTGGTCTTGGAAATCCTTTCTCAGCCGTGACATTGCCCGTGTATACAGATAGGCTATTGATTTTCTGTCCTGCCACTTGACCACACTCTACTCTGAGTTTCGAGAGTCTCTTAGTGGAGTCTTTTGGATCTCCTACATAGAGAATCATGTCATCTGCAAATAGGGATAGTTGGACTTCCTCCCTCCAAATTTGTATCTCACATTGAGAAATGAGAGAAAAAGTACCAACATGATAACGTGCACGTGGAAAAGGAAACAGTGACCTCAGATGCTACCTTCCTGTATTCTGTCTCGCTTTGTGCAAGATACGATTTGTCGCATTTCAAACACATTCCATAGGTTAAACGCAGGGCTAGACTGTGCAGGGCGGTGACTGGGAAGCAGACCTGTGTTCCGTGGAGAACTGTGTAGATCACAGGTGTTCCAAGTCCTTGTGCGAGTGGGTACACAAGAGACTGAATACATAAATGACAAAGATTTCCTGATGCGTAAGTCAGAGACTAGACCACACAGAACGTTTGTAAGGAAGAAGAGAAGGAATGTGTACCAGAATCTTTTCTAAGTTAAACTCTTGTTCAAAATGTGTGTTAATAGGGTAGGTGGTGCATATAATATCAACTTCTACACAAACTCTAGTAGTTGGTCTTGATGCAGTATTTTATTTACAGCTATGTCTTCCTTTTTACAATTTTTTACTTTTTTTAGATCTTATTTATTTTTCATTGAGAGTTACCCATGGAGAGGATGAGAGGCAGAGAGCGAGAGCGAGAGCGAGAGAGGGAGGTCTCCCATCTGCTGGTCCACTACCCTGTTGGCTGCCAAGGGCGGAGCTGAGCGGATCTGAAGCCAGGAACCAGGAGCCAGGAGACTCCCCGGGGTCTCCTGCATGGGTGCAGGGGCCCAAGGACTTGGGCCATCTTCTGCTGCATTCCCAGACCACAGCCGAGAGCTGCTTGGGAAGTACGGCAGGCGGGACTCGAACCGGAGCCCATACGGGATGCCGGCACTGTGGGCGGTGGCTTTACCCGCTACTGCACAGCGCTGGTCCCTCCTGGAAGCTGTTCCCTGTGGGATCCAGCTGTCGGCTAACGTGCCTGGGGAAGCAGGGGGAGATGGCCCAAGGACGTAGGCCCCTGAACCCCGAATGGAGCACCGGATAAAGTCCCTGGCCCCTGCTTTGGCCTGGCCCAGCCCCAGCCTTTGTAGCCACCTGGGGGGTGAACCCCCAGATGGACGATCACTCAGAGCGAGAAAGAGTGCTCGCGATGCCGCTTGCACTGCTTCTCTCCCCACGCGGCTTCAACAGCATGCGCTGTGCCAAGCAGAAGCCAGGGGGCAGGAGCTCCATTGAGGATTCCCAGGAGGCAGGGAGGTGGGGTCCAGAGTACCTGGGCCAGCAGCGGCTGCCTCCCTGGGTACAGCCTGAAGGGGCGGGACTGGAGTGGCCCTGGGGCCATTGGACGCGGGATGCGGCAGTGCACAGATGCGTCCCGTTGCGCCCCGTTGCGCCATGGCGATGGCCAGTGAGGAGTTCGCCTGCGCCCGGCACTGTGACCCGGAAGTGCACCCGCAGGCGCATCTGCTGCTGTCGTGGTGCTCGGGTAGGGGTGAGCGTCGTGTCCGCTCCTGCCCAGCGGCGATTTCTAGGTGCAGTCTTCTTCTTGGGCCCCTTCCGGAAGACTACACCTCAAGACTCTGTTCATGTTCCAGAGAAAGAGAAAGGCTCTTTCTGCGGAGAGTTTGGCGCGGTGGCCTTCCTGTGGCTGGGTAGGCGGGGCCCAGGGTGCAGAGCGGGGGTGGGGGGCTGGTGTGGGGTTGTGTGTGTGTGTGTGTGAAGTTTAGCTGGGATAGAAGGTGGAGGAGGGAGAAAGGGGAAGAAGGAAAAAGCGGCGTGCAGGTGCGGAGGCGAGGAAGGTGGGGCAGAAACCCTGGTGGGGCAGAGGAAAGGGAGGGGGAGAGTGACAGGAGTCCCGGTGAGTGTGTGGTGTGGCGTGGGGTGGGGTGGGGTGGGGAGAGGAAGAAGGGTTCCCACGGCCCCAGTTTGCTGTCCCTGGCGGGAAGTAGCCTTGGCCGCATCCGTGCGAAGAGGCCTTGATCACGGCCTCTCTTCTCCCGGTTGCTCAGAAGTGTAAGGTGTGTGTGCGGGAAAACGGGCATGGGGCGCCCCAATGAATTTGCACCTAATGCGGTGACTTTTCACAGACTGCACACAGGGAGGAGAAAGCAGAAGCTTAGAGAAACCCCAAGAATCCCTCTGTGCTCTGTTCCAACCTGCCCCAGGATTCTGACACCTCATAGTAAGAACGAGATTTTTTTCTATTGAAAATTCGTTTGTAGGGCAGAGTTATAGATGAGGCGGTGCGGTGTATGGGCTCACCCCCCAGGTGCCAGGTGGCTACAATGGCCGGTGCTGGGCCAGGCTGGAGCCCAAGCCAGGTACTGTGTCCAGTACTCCGGGGTGGGTTCAGGGGCCCAAGTCCTTGGGCCCCTGCACCTGTGTGCGAGTCCTGGAGGAAGCTCCTGGCTCCTGGCTCCTGGCTTCATATCCGCTCAGCTCTTTCTGTGGATCCTTGGCCGTGGTGGCCTTCCTGTCACTGGGCCCGATGTGCAGAGCAGGGAGGGTGTGTGTTGGAGGGGTAGTTGGGATAGGAAGCGGAGGAGAGAGGGGCTCAAGGGGGACGTGGGAGGAGAGAGGAAGGGGGGGAGAATGCAAAGGTGACGTGTAGGTGTGGAGGCGAGGATGGCAGGGGCAGAAACGCGCGTGGAGGAGAGGAAAGGGAGGTGGAAAGTGATAGGAGTCCTGGTGGGTGTGGGTGGAGGCGGGGTTTGGGAGAGGAAGAGCTTTTCCCATGGCCCCGGTTGCGTCTTGGGGGTTTTCTGTCCCTGGCCGGCAGTAGCCTTGGTCGCGTCCTGGAGAAGAGGTGTGTGTGTGCAGGAAAACGGGCATGGGGCGCTCGAATTAATTTGCACAGAATCTGGTGAATTTTCCCAGACTGCATACAGACAGCTCGATCACAAGTGGGAACAGCCTAGGTGGTTGGGGGTTTGGGGGTGTGGGGCGGGCAGAGCCATGGCATAGTCAGTGAAGCCGCCGCCAGCTGTACCAGCATCCCATATGGGTGTCTTCCTTCTCTGTGATAGGTTTCTCTCCTTCCCCCGACAGAGCTAAGTCTCCAGAGCTTCTGGATAGATTTCATTACAGATATTATTTCATTACAATATTCTGTAATATTTCATTACAGAAATATTTGTTACACACTCTTTATCTATGTAAAGTCCTTACCCATTTAATCACCATTTATTTGCTAAATACCTATATTTTGTGCAAGACTGTGAGCGTGTGCAGGGCAGGACTTTGTCTCTCTGCTTTGATTCCTGTAGTCCCTGGTCACAGTTGGTATTTGGGATATGCAGAACTAACAGTGCCCTCACTGCTGCGTCCTGGGACAGGAAGTGATGGTTAATGAAGGCTCTGGTCACAAGAATAAAGGTAGGAGGGACAAGAAAGGGTGTTTAACAGAATCAGCATTAAAGAAGCACTTTCAGTTGCCAGGCTTCTTAATGTACCATTGTCTCGTCTCGTTTCTAAATAACAACAAAAGGAGGAGAAGCAAGATGTTTAGTCTTTTTTTTTAATTACGCCACATTGATTGTCCTGTCTAATTCTCTTCAAAGGTCTGTGAGGAAGGCACTTGTGATAGCCTTTAAAATATTAGTTAAAGGAAGTGGGAACCTGCCCTAGGCCATATATCGAGATCATTGAAGTTCCAGTTTAAATCCTGCTTTGCTTGCCCCAGAGCTGTGTTCCTCTGGGGTTGGACCCTCAGCTTCCAGCAGTCCCAGAGGTGGGGTATCAGAGAGGTGGTAGGTGGTGAAAACCAGTGGTCCTTGTCTTTGGGCTTAACTTTGTGGGGAGCATAACCACAGGGACTTGAGCTGTGTCACTAAGGATCCTTCATGCTAACTCTGTGGCCTCATGCTGTGACTTGTTAATATAGGTCCTGTGTCCTGGTTCACACCAGTGGTCATCTTAAGATTTACTTTGCTGCTCTAGTGTTTTAGGGTAAAATTTGGTTTATTGATCTGATATCTGTATTCTTTAATATATGCATGTATAGCAATATAGTTTCTCATGTGAAATTAGTCCTGTCGACATGGAAAACTGTGTGGATGTACCCACTGCTGGAAACATAGTGAAGGAAATGAAATCATTATATGGACAGAGGGATGCACAAGCCTATGCTTATCGCAGCAGGATGCACAATAGGCAGCTATGCAGTCTGCATATGAATGTATGGTGTACATAGCCCATAACTTCTTTATTCAGGTTCAGTTGATCAGCATTTTAATTGATTGAAATATGCCTGTTGAAGTCTTTTGCCCATTTCTTGAGTGGGTGGTTTGTTTTGCTGTTGTTGAGTTTCTTGAAAATTTCTGGTAGTTAATCCTTTATCAATTGCATACTTTGCAGATAAGTTTTCCCATTCTGTTAGTTGCCTATTCAGTTTGCTGTGTGTGTGTGTGTTTTTTTTCAGCAGTGCAGAAGCTTCTCAGTTCTTCCTCCTCCTCTTGTTGTTGTTGTCATTGTTGTTGTTGTTGTTGTTGTTGTTGTTGTTGTTGTTGTTCTTCTTCTTCTTCTTCTTCTTCTTCTTCTTCTTCTTCTTCTTCTTTTTGGTGTCCTATTCTTTTCTTCAATTCTTTTATAATTATCAGATACTGACACGCTTGGTTAAATTTATTCCAAGCTATTTTATTTTCTTTATAGCTATGTGAACAGGATTGGTCTTGGAAATCCTTTCTCAGCCGTGACATTGCCCGTGTATACAAATAGGCTATTGATTTTCTGTCCTGCCACTTGACCACACTCTACTCTGAGTTTCGAGAGTCTCTTAGTGGAGTCTTTTGGATCTCCTACATAGAGAATCATGTCATCTGCAAATAGGGATAGTTGGACTTCCTCCCTCCAAATTTGTATCTCACATTGAGAAATGAGAGAAAAAGTACCAACATGATAACGTGCACGTGGAAAAGGAAACAGTGACCTCAGATGCTACCTTCCTGTATTCTGTCTCGCTTTGTGCAAGATACGATTTGTCGCATTTCAAACACATTCCATAGGTTAAACGCAGGGCTAGACTGTGCAGGGCGGTGACTGGGAAGCAGACCTGTGTTCCGTGGAGAACTGTGTAGATCACAGGTGTTCCAAGTCCTTGTGCGAGTGGGTACACAAGAGACTGAATACAGAAATGACAAAGATTTCCTGATGCGTAAGTCAGAGACTAGACCACACAGAACGTTTGTAAGGAAGAAGAGAAGGAATGTGTACCAGAATCTTTTCTAAGTTAAACTCTTGTTCAAAATGTGTGTTAATAGGGTAGGTAGTGCATATAATATCAACTTCTACACAAACTCTAGTAGTTGGCCTTGATGCAGTATTTTATTTACAGCTATGTCTTCCTTTTTACAATTTTTTACTTTTTTTAGATCTTATTTATTTATTTTTCATTGAGAGTTACCCATGGAGAGGATGAGAGGCAGAGAGCGAGAGCGAGAGCGAGAGAGGGAGGTCTCCCATCTGCTGGTCCACTACCCTGTTGGCTGCCAAGGGCGGAGCTGAGCGGATCTGAAGCCAGGAACCAGGAGCCAGGAGACTCCCCGGGGTCTCCTGCATGGGTGCAGGGGCCCAAGGACTTGGGCCATCTTCTGCTGCATTCCCAGACCACAGCCGAGAGCTGCTTGGGAAGTACGGCAGGCGGGACTCGAACCGGAGCCCATACGGGATGCCGGCACTGTGGGCGGTGGCTTTACCCGCTACTGCACAGCGCTGGTCCCTCCTGGAAGCTGTTCCCTGTGGGATCCAGCTGTCGGCTAACGTGCCTGGGGAAGCAGGGGGAGATGGCCCAAGGACGTAGGCCCCTGAACCCCGAATGGAGCACCGGATAAAGTCCCTGGCCCCTGCTTTGGCCTGGCCCAGCCCCAGCCTTTGTAGCCACCTGGGGGGTGAACCCCCAGATGGACGATCACTCAGAGCGAGAAAGAGTGCTCGCGATGCCGCTTGCACTGCTTCTCTCCCCACGCGGCTTCAACAGCATGTGCTGTGCCAAGCAGAAGCCAGGGGGCAGGAGCTCCATTGAGGATTCCCAGGAGGCAGGGAGGTGGGGTCCAGAGTACCTGGGCCAGCAGCGGCTGCCTCCCTGGGTACAGCCTGAAGGGGCGGGACTGGAGTGGCCCTGGGGCCATTGGACGCGGGATGCGGCAGTGCGCAGATGCGTCCCGTTGCGCCCCGTTGCGCCATGGCGATGGCCAGTGAGGAGTTCGCCTGCGCCCGGCACTGTGACCCGGAAGTGCACCCGCAGGCGCATCTGCTGCTGTCGTGGTGCTCGGGTAGGGGTGAGCGTCGTGTCCGCTCCTGCCCAGCGGCGATTTCTAGGTGCAGTCTTCTTCTTGGGCCCCTTCCGGAAGACTACGCCTCAAGACTCTGTTCATGTTCCAGAGAAAGAGAAAGGTTCTTTCTGCGGAGAGTTTGGCGCGGTGGCCTTCCTGTGGCTGGGTAGGCGGGGCCCAGGTTGCAGAGCGGGGGTGGGGGGCTGGTGTGGGGTTGTGTGTGTGTGTGTGAAGTTTAGCTGGGATAGAAGGTGGAGGAGGGAGAAAGGGGAAGAAGGAAAAAGCGGCGTGCAGGTGCGGAGGCGAGGAAGGTGGGGCAGAAACCCTGGTGGGGCAGAGGAAAGGGAGGGGGAGAGTGACAGGAGTCCCGGTGAGTGTGTGGTGTGGCGTGGGGTGGGGTGGGGTGGGGAGAGGAAGAAGGTTTCCCACGGCCCCAGTTTGCTGTCCCTGGCGGGAAGTAGCCTTGGCCGCATCCGTGCGAAGAGGCCTTGATCACGGCCTCTCTTCTCCCGGTTGCTCAGAAGTGTAAGGTGTGTGTGCGGGAAAACGGGCATGGGGCGCCCCAATGAATTTGCACCTAATGCGGTGACTTTTCACAGACTGCACACAGGGAGGAGAAAGCAGAAGCTTAGAGAAACCCCAAGAATCCCTCTGTGCTCTGTTCCAACCTGCCCCAGGATTCTGACACCTCATAGTAAGAACGAGATTTTTTTCTATTGAAAATTCGTTTGAAGGGCAGAGTTATAGATGAGGCGGTGCGGTGTATGGGCTCACCCCCCAGGTGCCAGGTGGCTACAATGGCCGGTGCTGGGCCAGGCTGGAGCCCAAGCCAGGTACTGTGTCCAGTACTCCGGGGTGGGTTCAGGGGCCCAAGTCCTTGGGCCCCTGCACCTATGTGTGAGTCCTGGAGGAAGCTCCTGGCTCCTGGCTCCTGGCTTCATATCCGCTCAGCTCTTTCTGTGGATCCTTGGCCGTGGTGGCCTTCCTGTCACTGGGCCCGATGTGCAGAGCAGGGAGGGTGTGTGTTGGACGGGTAGTTGGGATAGGAAGCGGAGGAGATAGGGGCTCAAGGGGGACGTGGGAGGAGAGAGGAAGGGGGGGAGAATGCAAAGGTGACGTGTAGGTGTGGAGGCGAGGATGGCAGGGGCAGAAACGCGCGTGGAGGAGAGGAAAGGGAGGTGGAAAGTGATAGGAGTCCTGGTGGGTGTGGGTGGAGGCGGGGTTTGGGAGAGGAAGAGCTTTTCCCATAGCCCCGGTTGCGTCTTGGGGGTTTTCTGTCCCTGGCCGGCAGTAGCCTTGGTCGCGTCCTGGAGAAGAGGTGTGTGTGTGCAGGAAAACGGGCATGGGGCGCTCGAATTAATTTGCACAGAATCTGGTGAATTTTCCCAGACTGCATACAGACAGCTCGATCACAAGTGGGAACAGCCTAGGTGGTTGGGGGTTTGGGGGTGTGGGGCGGGCAGAGCCATGGCATAGTCAGTGAAGCCG